>NC_053159.1:41587453-41797453 GCF_016835505.1 Polypterus senegalus
TGAATTCACCAAGGTACCAAAGAGGTATAAAACATATCACGTAAACACTCCGGACTACATGTGTACTTCCTTGTCATTTCTTTTTTAAATTATGCCTCACACAAACCTGAACTCGGATTTAATAGCACCCAGACTTTGGAATTCTGATTATGACTCCATGTTTTATTTAACATTCTGCCCTCTCTGTCCAGGTGCTCAGGAGAATTTGTGTGTCTGTTATAGCACCAAATTATAGAAGTGAATTTTACTCTGGTTTATTGTTCATCTCTGTGTCTTACAGGATTGAATATAAAATTCTACAAATAACCTACAAAGCTTATGACAACTGGATCTTTGGTAAAAACCTCTATGCTAAATTTCACGAAATATGGTTTCCACACAACAAGAAGAAACTGTGTGCAGTGGAACCAGAAAGTATTCAGACACCTTAACTTTCTGTGCACTGTGTTTTAGGTTTGATTTTAAATGGATTCATATGCTATTTTTGCCCAACAGTCTACACTCAGTAACACAGGATTTGACCAGTTTATCCTATTCTGATAAATCCTCTCAAGCTCTATTTAGTTTTTGTTTAAAGCATCTGTAAACTGCCATCTTCAGGTCTCTACACAGATGTTCTGTTGAGGTTCACTCTGAGCTTTGGCTGGGCCACTCAAAGACAGTCAGATAGCTGTTCCAAAGTCACTACAATGTGCTGTCTTTAGGTCATTAGAATGCTGAAAGGTGAACTGTCACCCCAATCTGAGTTTGTGTGTACTCTGAAGCAGGTTTTCTTCAAGGACTTCTCTGTATTTTGCTGCATTCATTCTTCCCTCAATTCTCGGCAAACTGAGAAGCATTTGCTTAACATGATACTGCCAACACCATACTTCCCCGTATCCATGGTATTAAGCAGGTTCTAAGCATTACCTGGTTTTTATCAGAAATAATACTTGGAGTGCTGACCAAAGAGTACATTTTTTGTCACGTAACACCAGAAACTCTTTTTCCTCAAGCTCTCGGAATCCTTTTAACTGTCATACACCTTTTACTCAAGAGTGCCTTCCACCTAACCTTGATTGATGAAGTACTTACTGAGATGGTCGTCCTTTGAACAAGATCTTCCTTCTCAGTAGTGGACTTTAAAAGCTCTGTTAGTGACCATTGGGTTTTTGGTCAAATCTGTGAGTAAGGCTTTTCTTTCCAGGTTACACCATTTAAACCAGACATCCATTACTAGAAACAGTCCTGGGGGCTCCAAACTTCTTTCATTTCATTATTGAAGCCAGGGTGCTCCTGGGAACATTCAAAGATTTTATGCCCTTTCTCTGATCTGTGCCACACCATAGTTTTTTAAGGCCCATGCAGCATGGATAATGGGATCTAATATACCCAAGTGTGTGTCCCTTTCTAAATGAAGGTCAATCAATTCAATTTGGCACAGGTAAACTCCAATCAAGTAATTAACGTAAACTGGATGGACCTGATCATAATTTGGAGTGCAACAGCAAAGGGTCAGAATAGTCAAATAAATGAGTGATTTCAGTTTCTGATTTTTAATTGTTTTTGCCTTGTGTCACCCTGCTTGGGATAAAGAGGGTTTAGACAACAGATGGATTATTAAAAGTTTGCAAACCTTTCTGAAAACATTTTCACATCATCATTGGTAAAAAATGAAACAGACAATGATAAAGAGTTGGGGCATCACTTTTGTGACCCCGTAAAATTGGGTGAAAAAAAATAAAGAAAACACACAAGAAATACGAAGTAGTCTTTCAGACTGGGGTTCCATATCTGAACCAAAACAAGATAGATAATTTCTGTTTTTTTAGTTCAAGTAACAGGAAGGGGAAGGTCCAGAAGGACTGAAAAGGAAGTGATGTTAGTGATACTGAGTGGCTGTCAATCTTCTATTCTGCAGATGGAGGAGAAGAGAAAGCACCAAAGCCCTTAAGCTGTCTGTCATGTACACGCGTGTAACTAAGTATAGACTGATGGGAAAAAAATAAACTTATCAATTTAAAATTAAATTAAAACATAATAAATTGTGCAAAAAGTGAAGGGGTCTGAGTAGTTTCTGAAGAGATATATCGACATAATACCCATGTTTCCCTCCATCATACAGCCTTTCATAGATGCCTACATTAATCTGCACAAACATATATCAATATTTGTAATGCTGCACATTACCACAGTGGCACATAAGTGCTGATTCCCAAGCTTACAAAGTAATCAAATCTATTTAAGCAAAAACAGTCGCAAACCTTAGAAAATTAGAAATTAACTTGCACAAAGTAAAACATCACCAACACACTTATTATCAGCTACAGCATTAGGTACATTTTACAGATAAAAACTTTCTTTTTTATGATGAGTAAATACAGCTTCCTGAATTATTTTAAGAAACACGTCTCTTATTCCTTCCACTTCTACTGCAATAGACTTAGGATTTTCATGATAATGAAAAGAGAAAAGTTGTATATGAAAATGGTGAAATGCTTTTTGTTTTCAAATAAAAACAGGGATAGCATTCTGTCAAGGTACATTAAGGGACCTGAGTTTAACTCTGACATGAACACTGCATGTGTGTCTGCTTTAAGTTTATGTGTTTGTTAGTGTCAGCTTTCCCTGGGTACTTTGTGTTCCTACCACATTCAGAAAACATGTACAGTACCTTATGTTAGTTGCCGACTATGAATAGATCATTTGTAGTAAAGTAATGTCACATTCAGGGTTGTGTACTAGATTATGCTGAATTTTAATGAAACAGACTAACTCATTCTGAGCTTGTAATAAAAAAATAAAAAGTTCAGAAAACAGAATGACGAAATATAAGGAAAAAGTTCTCCTATAAACAGTACATGAACAAGTCGCTTTAAAAATTATGAAAATTGTTATAAAGAAGAATGTGAACTAAACAAAATGAAACTTACAAAGCACTGTATGTTGAAATAATACATAATATCTTTTGTTTCTACTGTCAATCTATGTGAGCCATTACGGATGTCAAATTTGAAAACTCTTCATTTTTGAATTTAATAACTTGTGGAAAGCAAAGGACATATTATTCTGTTCCAGTCTGCCAAAAAATATTTGTTCAGATAAAAATACACGTTTTTGAAATATTGCTCTGTAATTTAAAGTAAATGCTTGGATGTTTTTGAGTTTTCATTAGACTTTAGTATTTTCCGATTGATTGTACTTTCATTTTTGTGAGTAATTATTGTATATTTTAATTATGGGAAAAAGACAATTTACCATATAAAAAAACAGTCTCTTCTATTTTAATACCTGAGTGCTTGGAGCCCCGCCAGAAACTGCTACATTATCCTGTAGTCTCCAAAACAAATAAAGCACATTGTAAATATAAAACATTTTTTTCTAAGTCAGCAAACACAATCAAAGAAGTTTGACTGCATACTCATATACTGGATAATTCATTCTTAAGTTATAAATATATAAATGCTGACATTAATACATGAATAAATACACTGCAAAGTAGCAAAGTAGAAAATTCCCTGAAGAAGCAAAATTGAGTGTAGCTACTAACTTTGCTAAAAATGAAGAAAAGTCAAATATTCTCATGTTGTCCCACATTTTTAAAACAGTAAATTCTACTCATACCATTTTGCACCCAAAGACCTTTACCCTTCACAAATTATAGCTTGCTTTTGCAAGATATGATTATTCGGAATTGCTGCAGAGTATTCAATAATGTCAGATATACCTGGGGGTTCTTGCCTTGGTCTTTCAGGTTCAGGCAGTCTAATACAAAAATGAATATTGTTTCCCATCTTAATTTTGTGTACTGCTTCCTCTTCCTCCTCCCTGTAAATACTGGACTCCAAACTAACTTTTTATGGGACAAAAAAGACCTGCTATTACATATTCCATACTAATTTATGGCAAGGCTAAGGACTACCCATTCAGCAAGGTCACTGTTGAAATTAAATAATGTATCTCCAAGTTCTCCTTTCACTCTCTTCTGTTGTTAAATTTAGGCCTCAGCCCATCAAAATAGAACATTAAATCTCGCATGCACCAAGAACTTATCTGTTCTTGCATTGCAGAATTTGTCAGAAACCCATATTGACTTTAGTTTTCATAGACGTTAATCTTTAAATATATGAAAACCTAAATTATTAACAGACCCAATTCAGGTTTGAGCACTGAGAGCTGATATCCAACTGTACTGTAACTATCACCTTTGTTCCTTGACGACACCTGTCACCTTTAAGCACAGGTTTTAGGATTGCTCTGCAGTGTTTAGTTATTTGCTCTGATATGGCTAATTTCCTTGCAAACATTCTCTCTATTAACATTACTCTTTCTAGATCTTTCTTCTTCACTCCATTTTTCTTCTATTTAGCACAGGTTATTTGCCTTATGGACAATTGCTACAAACGTCACCCTTGCCACTAACTAGAAATCTTCCAATACCCATTCTCTCACCATTTGGAAATTTGTTTTTAATTTGACCATTCTGGAACTGTAAATGATGAGTGTCAACAGAGCATCTGCTTCCAACACTGACAATTGGTCAAATATGGTATTGTCTTGGGTCTTTGCTGCAGTCCTTAGTGTTCTTTACCTCCTTGATGGGGTTGATGTGCTGCTGCTCACTTGCCTGACCCTTCAGACTTCCCTTTTGTTGTCATTTAGAACTCTGAACTCTGCAGGACTGGATGGGAGGTACTGATGTGTGTGGGTTGGAGGATTAGGGTTTGGCTGCTGGATATATTTTTTCACAAATATCAGTTTCCTCTGTCTTTCAATAATGATATAATCAAAAACATTGCCACTAACTTCACAGTCCCTTTGATGAGCAATGAAGCAAGATTTAACTAGTGCTGTCCTTATATCAGATAAAAAACAAAACATTTGAAATACTATTCATATTTCATTATCCAAAAGAATAAGAAGTCAAAGATGCATAAGATCGTACAGGGTGACACAGAAAAACGGGAACTTTTGAAAAACCCAATAAAAATCGAAGAAATCCAACAAAAATTTTTTATTGACAGCAATTGAGCCACTACAACTTGCCTTTTAAGAGACAGTAATCCAGATTATCAATGTCTGAAAATTACATCCTGTAGATGGTGTCTCCTCCTGTACGTATGCATTCTTCCAATCTGCTGTTGAGGTTCCCCATTGATCACTCAGCTGGGATACCACAAATTTCATCTTCAATTCTTTGTTTTAATTCATTCAGTGTCCTTGGCCAAGTCGTGTAGACCCGACTCTTAAGGTAGCACCACAAGAAAAAATCACAAACGGACAAATCCGGTGATCTTGAGGGCCAGGGAATGTCACCGAATCTTGAGATGACACGGTTAACGAACAATTCTCGCACAGCTGCCATTGATTGCCTTGCAGTGTGCGATGTCGCACCATCCTATTGAAACCAGGTTTCATGAAGTTGTGGAAAATTGTTCAATGCAGGTGCAACAAAAGATTGCAACATCTCAACATTTCAAAAGTTCCCATTTTTCTGTGTCACCCTGCATATAGCTCAAGACAAGACAACTTAATTGTCACTTTCTGTGGTGCACAATTTTGTTCCACTCGTATGTTGTATTTTCTGCTGAAGATTGTGGTGGCAACTCTTCTATCTTTACCAAATTCTTGTACTCCTCATAGGGTACAGTTGAGATCACCATTGCAATAATTACAATGGATATCCTTTCTTCAACAGATCTGAAGAAGCCTTGCCATATGAATAACCTGAGATCCCTATGACAAATGCTAACAAATATGGAAGTTAATAAACTTATAAATGCTTAGATAATCTGCAAAACACAGCTGTGAAACAAATCATTTTGCAAGATAAAGAGAACAGTATAGTGCATTTCAAACCCTATATCTTGTATGAATAGGAAAGTCTTCAAAACATCTAGATAGGATAAAATTCTTGGGAAAACAACTTATTATTTAATAGAATCTACTGATAATAATAATAATAATAATAATAATAATAATAAATTTTATTTATTTGTAGGCACCTTTCTAACACTCAAGGACACCGAACAATTGACAAAACACAGATTATAAACAAAAGTAAAATACAGAAGCTAAAATAAGACAATTTGTAATAAAAGAGAAAAAGCAGTCTTAAACAAATAAATTTTAAGTTTAGATTTTAAAAGTGAAAATGATTCAATATTTCTAAGCTCAGGTGGTAGTGAGTTCCAAAGCTGGGGAGCAGAGCAACTGAATGTCTGCTCCCCATAGTGGTAAGACGGACGAAGGGAACAGTAAAGTGGATGGAGGGAAGAGGATCTGAGGGTGCAGAAGGGAATGGCAACATGGAGGAAGTTGGACAGATATGGAGGGGCAAGGTTGTAGATAGCCTTAAAAGTTAGTAGGAGAATTTTGAATTGAATTCGGAACTGAACTGGAAGCCAATGAAACTACTGCAAAATGGGAGTGATATGGTGAATAGAGGTGGTTCTAGTGATGATGCGGGCAGCTGGATTCTGGACCAGTTGAAACTTATAAAGAGATTTGTGAGAAAGACCAAAGAAAAGGAAATTGCAATAATTCAGACAAGAAGTGACAAGGCTATGAACAAGGATAGCAGAGGTGTGGGGAGTGAGGGGGGAGGGGGGGTTTGAATACAATTAATGTTACGCAGGTGGAAATATGCAGAGGGAGATGTTATTGATGTGGGACTGAAAGGATAAAGTACTGTCAAGGATGATACCCAGACTCTTAACCTTACAGTTAATTAAAGAGTTAAATATCATATGATTTCATTATCTCCATTGTGGATATGCTAGGTGTTATGGTCATAAGAAATCTTTATTACACACAAAGCATCCAGAACATTTACCTTTGCTCTTCTTCCAGTAGGCTAAACCTGGTACAGACTCTGTGACAGGTGCTTAGGGCTATGCTATCTACTTCCCAAACAGCCTTAATTGTCTCCTCTTACTCAGAAGAAGCAGTGTTTCCAGTCTGAGGTATTGCTTAGTTTTTTAGCCTATCACAATGAGAGTACCCGGTAACATTGTACAATAACATCATTTTGACCTCTAATATTCTGTGGAAGCACAACTAGTTTGAATCAGGGTATTTCCTCGGGATTAGATAGGAGTCAGATGGTATATTGCCCTTTTCAGGCACAAGGTTATTTGAGTAATTATGTCAAAGTAGTCAACCCATTAGACAATGGTGGTAGTAGGCTAATGGAAGGATTGTGTGAGGAAATGAAAGGAAAAAACACCTCTCAAGTTCTACTTGAACATTGTGCCTTGACTCCATTTTGAACATTGATGTTATACAACTCTTTTAGTAACAATTAAGTAATTTATAGTATTTTGTCTGTTACATCTAACTTGCCTTTCCCATTGAGGTGTCTTTGCCTGTTATGTTCAGCTTGTATGTTTAACATCTTTTATGCTACTGATTTGAATTTGGATGTACATGAATATCAAAGTAAAACACTTAGTATTTACTTTCTTTCTGGCTTGGGAACCATTCGTCTGCAATGGCTCTCATTCCAGCTGTGGTCCCATTTTCCCAATTCAGTCCTTCTTTAAATGAATTTCCCACTTGGCAGGAAATAATTTCACATTAAAGCACTGAACTGTTGGCATGCGTTGGAGGCAGTTCTGGCACCTGAAATCAGGGTTGAGAATCAAACTGTATAATTCATTGAAACTTTTAAAATAGATAGACATCTGCTGTTTTTTTTTTTCTAGAACAAACATAAAAATCTTTATGCATAACTTTATTTGGCTTGTATAGCTGTTAAGCCAATTACTCCACACAATCTATTTTAAAAAAACGTACATTTTTTCTTTAGGGCATTAAGAATTTATTTTGTCATGCCTGTCCCAGAAAGTGTTGACCCTGCAAGCTGAAACAGTGTGTTAGAACAGAAAATATAATATATATTTCATGATGCAAAGTAAAATCCATCCTTCCTAATGCTTTGGAATTTACTTAATAGGAAGCTGGGCATCTCAATTATTGTACAAATTACATAAAATACTTGCTACAAGTTTTACAAAACAAGTAGGGATAGAGCTCTTAAATATATGGAAAGACCATTGCCTTGAAGATATATTGATATGAGATGGCAATGTAAACACAGCTTCTCTGCGATGACTGGGCCCAAGCATAATGTACAGTAATTGAGCTTAATAGTACATCAATGAAGCCTACACCTTGCTCCCTCGAATAGAACAAATTTGTCATATAAGGTTGACACTTACAGAAAGTAAGTAAGCATACATGCATACAACCTTCTTAATAATTAATGAAATACTTCAAATTATGTTTTTTTTCTATTATACACTTTGAATATGCATCAGATTTCAATGGGAAAAAAATAATGCTGTATATCTATACTGATGTGGATGGTAATGTGTTAGGAATAAAAGGATGCCACATTGTTTAATGGAAATGAACATTGTCAACCTACAGATGGTTGAATTCAAAGACACCCCAGAAGTCAAAGTGAAAAAATAATGCAGCAGGCTAGTCCATTTTGTCCAAATTTCATTGCAACAACTCCAAATCGTACTCAGTAGTTTGTATGGCCCCCACATGCTTGTATCCATGCCTGACAATGTTAGGACATGCTCCTAATGAGACGACGGATGGTGTCCTGGCAATCTCCTCCCAGATCTGGACCATGGTATCACTGAGCTCCTGGACAATCTGAGGTGCAACCTGGTGGCGTCGGATGGACCAAAACATAATGTCCCAGAGGTGTTCTATTAGATTTAGGTCAGGTGAGTGTTGGGGCCAGTCAATGGTATCAATTCCTTCATCCTCCAGGAACTGACTGCATACTCTCACCACATGAGGCCGGGTATTTTCGTGCACCAGGAGGAACCTAGGACCCACTGACCCAGCATAGGGTCTGACAATGGGTCCAAAGATTTTATCCTGATAACTAATAGCAGTGAAGTAGATGTCTGTGCGTCCCTCCATGGATATGCCTCTCCAGACCATCACTGACTCACCACCAAACTGGTCATGCTGAATGATTACAGGTAGCATAACATTCTCCACAGCTTCTGCAGACCATTTCATGTTTGACTTATGTATTCAGGGTGAACCTGCTCTCATCTGTGAAAAGCACAGGGCAAAGTGGTGGACCTGCCAATTCTGATATTCTATGGCAAATGTTAATTGAGCTCCACATTGCCTGGCAGTGAGCACCAGGCCCACTAGAGGATGTCAGGCCCTCAGGCCACCCTCGTGAAGTCTGTTTCTGATTGTTTGGTCAGGGACATTAACATCAGTGGCCTGCTGTAGGTCATTTCATAGGGCTCTGGCAGTGCTCATTCTGTTCATCCTTGCCAAAAGGAGCAGATACCGGTCCTGCTGATGGATTAAGGACCTTCTATCCTAGAGTCCAGCTACAATAATTGCCTGTCTCCTGGAGTCTTCTCCATGCCCTTGAGACTGTGCTGGGAGACACAGCAAATCTTCTGGCAGTGGTACATATTGATGTCGTCTCATTGTTGCCCTTGTAGTGCACCTGTTGTTAATTTCATTAACACTAAAGCAGCTGAAACTGATTAACAAATCCTCTGCTACTTAACTGACCACATCAATATCCCAGGAATTTCATTGAGTTGATGCTGTACTCTGATTAAAAAGTGTTCCTTTAATTTTTTTGAACAGTATATATATTAACAAACATGAACTGAATGTTAAAAATTATCTGTCAAAAGAATTTGGCAAAAATCTGTAGTATAAGATGAATATTTCCTAATCGTTACTGTTGACTGAGCTGCTATCACTTTTCTCTCCCGTGTTTATATACAATAAAAAGAAAGCTATTCTGTTCACATTTACTATCACTATGGGACTTACTTGAGGCCTGATGAAGCCCACTAGTGCTATGGCTGATTGCACATGATTCCACTTTGTAACAGTTATAAATAAGAGACCTTGAGTGCCTGAAAGTGTGTATTTAAAATGGAATAAACACAGGGTTGGAGGAGAAACTAATAAAAGGCAGCAACAAACCATTTTAAGAGTACTTGAAAAATAAAACAGAAAGGACAGCATACAGATTCAGTATACTTTCTTTAGCCTCTAGGTTTAAAATATATTTATTACTCCCTTGTGGAACAAGTTACACTTTACCTGACCAACAAATACTATGACTGAATAGTAACATTGTTCCACATGAGGAAAAGGCTTATAAAGCTTATAAAATGGGCACTTTCATATTTTCAAATAAAGATAGTTAATTTATAATTAGTATAGAGATGCTTCTTTCCCATGGTTCTTTGCTCAAATCAACAGTAGGGTTTAGTAGTACAATTTTCCCAGTAATACCTTTCTTTATTTTCGCAGTAATTTTTGATGATCTCAGACAAAATTATAATTTCCTAGATGATTATATGTAGATATTAAGCATGTTGCTAATGTTCTGCTCTCCCCCTGTTTTAGTTCAGTGTTGCTACCTTCAGAAATTTCGGTAGAAAAATGGATGTGATTTACAGAATGTTGAATTCACTTTCTAAGAATCTTTGCTTTGTTCATACTACATTACTGATGGATATCTAGTAGTAAGGTTTGCATTAGAGGAGAAACTTTCTTTTCATATGTACTGTAAATACTGTTACAATGGTGCCTGTGTATGGGAGTCTCCGTTACCTAGTAGTGTTGTATACATGGCTTTGTGAGTTGCAAACATACCACTAGTTAAACAGCCCTATTCAATGAAAATATAATTTCAAAGAAAACTCCATAACACTCATATAGTAAAATGTATATTTCCAGCAACATCTGCTCCCTCTGTTGTTGTATGAATATCCGGCTGTTACAGACTCAAATCAAATGTATATTTTTATCATATAATGGTAATAAAAGGAAATTCCAGGGTAGACCCAGGATTGAACCCACAACCTCTTGATTTAAAAGTGGCTGTTCTTACCTCTAAACCAGCCATGCAATTGATATTTCAGTTTTGATTTTTACATATTGACACCAACATGTAAATTGCATAATTTTCTTTTTTTTTTGTTATATTAGTGAATAAAGGTGCATTTGTTTTGTTATACCTTTTGTAAAAGTGTTTAATTGACATCTGGACTTCAGACTTTGCACATTATACACTTCACGTCAGCATTTTGTCATTACATGAAAAATGTTTTGTTTTAGGTGTGTGTTCAACATTTCTTGCTTCGCATTTCCTTTCATCTTGCATTTGCACAGATCATTGTAGACACAGAACACACATGAAATGTATGTATTCCAAATAACAATATATTATTTACTAAATATAATTCCAGGCACCTCACTCCGAGATAAACAAATTTGAGCTGGGAGAACTTCAAAGGAGTCAGTCGGGGATGGGATAGCAGGCTGTTTGCTGCTTGTGCTGACTGACACATTTGCAAAACAAAAATGCTGATGAAGAGGTGCAAAGAAATTTAAGGTGGCCTGGCATTATGACTTTTTTTGTAGGCTTCAGGGATTCTAGTATTAAAGTATGTAAAAATGACTGGCAGTTCTTATTTGATAAGTATATAATATATTGTCATTATTGCCATGGACATTTGGGTATTGCTAAAGAATTGTCAACTCTGTTGAAAAGTTAAGAAAACTACAAAACAAGCCTTATGGTCTTTCTAGAAAATGATATAATCTATTTGTATATATTAATTTAATGTAAAGTATGTAGAACTATACATTTACAACAGGCAATAGTATCAGTTCCATAAACCATATTTAAATATAGTAGGTACTAAGTTACTAGCTTAAAAACTTCCACTGTGGTCATACCTTTTTTATAGTTTGTGTGGTAAACAAAATATTACTGCCCAAAATTAAATCATTTTGTCCCTTCACCGCAAGGGACAGTACCAACATCAATCATATACTTCTATAACCAGTTCACAAATTCCCACAAATATGAGTTTCATTCCCCCACAACCAAAACGTATCACATCTAATGGTGATACAGAGTTCACTCCTAGGACACATTTTTCCTGAAGAAAAGGCAATAAATTGGCATTCACAGTACATGTCAACACTGTCTAACTATCTACTGTCTATCTTTAACCTGAAAAGTATGTCCTATAACCGCATCTGCATAGAACAAAGAATAATTTGCAAATAGCTTACAAATATTATGAATAGCAATTTTCAAAGCATCATGCTCTGGAATTCAGAAAGAATATAAAGATTCCAAATTATTTTTCACATCTGCGGGCATTTCCTCTGGCCTTGCAGCAGTCCCCTCAAACTGCAAGCCCTCTAGTTTCCCTGTGAGTCACAGTCAGCACTACTAGAAGAATGGGGTTCACCCCACCTGTCCTTTACTGTACAGTTTACTTTATTATGTCCCTTTTGATGACAATTAAAACAGAGCAGCTCCAACCTATAATGGGTTATCCATTATGGCCTCATATATAAAAATCTGTTT
The DNA here is from genome assembly GCF_016835505.1 of Polypterus senegalus. Classification (NCBI taxonomy): domain Eukaryota; kingdom Metazoa; phylum Chordata; class Cladistia; order Polypteriformes; family Polypteridae; genus Polypterus; species Polypterus senegalus. The sequence goes on from NC_053159.1 coordinate 41,599,836, forward strand.
TTATTTTGTTTTTCTATATAAGTACAATTCTGCAGTAGAAATAATGGGGAACTGTCAATTTTTATATATTTCTAGTTGTATTACTTGGTTTTGCCTGGGAAATGGGCCTCAGTTATAGTGACATTTTTACATTTTATTTCCATTTTGCTTTTTTAACTTCAAAAAGTGCTTAATGGTGATCATTGGTTGTTATTGTGAAAACTGATGATATGCAGGTGTACAATAGCCTTGGCTGTTTAAAAAAAAAAAGGCTATGTACTGATTAAAAAATGTAGCGTAATCAGTTTGTCTCAGATTGTTTGTCATAATTGTAATATACCAATGGTGGATCCCATCCCTCTGCCCTTCATATGGTGTTTGTGGATCATCAATGATTTTACACAGGTAAAACTATGGGCTTATATGAAAAACGGAGGGAGAGGAAGTAGGAAAAGTGTTTCACATTCCTATGTAAAACCCAGAGCTTTCTAAGACCTGGACATGCACTGTTTGTCCCAGCAGGGGTACAAGTCTAGAAAGTGTGAAGCATGGCCAAGAATAAGAGATTGCTGACAGTTGTTAGCATGTTGCCATTTCCTTCAGATGCCAATTAAATAGTAAGGTTAGGGATAGTTGGTAAGAGGCCACCACGTGTTAGGGAGTGAGCAAGCTGTTTAGAGGATTCATGTGAATCCTGTTTACTTTAACAGGGAATGAAGGGGTGTAAGGATGTCAGAAGTTGCTATAGCAAGTTCTAGCTTGGGTTTCCTCAAATAGAAATGACCACAACTTTGGAGCTACCTGATAACAACAGTTGTTTGAGTATGGAATAAGGTGGAAATTTTTGTTCAGCCGGAAGCATTCGCTCCACAAATGGTCCAGTTTCAATGCTGGGAATAGCACTAATGAAAGGTTTTTCTGCTGACAATACTGCTTCAAAACTTAACAACAATAAACACCAATCCAATTATTGGAAGTGCTTTGGCTGTTATCTTGTCCAGATGTTGTTGCTTTGGGGTATATCTTGTCTAGATGTTGTTGGAGTGTGCAGAAGTCTAGAGGGCCACGGTTCAAAAGACCCAGGTTAAGCAGGTAAGCAGCTGTAGGGTCCAATAGCTATGGGGTCTCAGATGCCAGTGAGTGTTAACAATTTGTTTGACTTAAGCCTATCTCACATTATGAGACTTCTAGTCATTAAGCATATCATACTGACTGCAGTAGCTGATCTTGTTGCTGGACCAGGTCAGTTTACATATCAGAAAATAACTGGACATGTCAAATTTAGCGACTCCATGCTGATTTTCCAGCACAGTCTTGCCTGCCTCTTTTTCTGACAGCCAATAGCAAACTGCCTGACAGAACCAGTGCTGTATAAAGAGTTAATGGATATAACAATTCCAGTAAAAATCTCAGTATTTTTTTCATTCTGCCATTCTATTTGAGAACATAAAACACAAAAACATCAGACAGACAAATTGTGAACAATTTAATTCAATTCTACGGACAAAAACACCTACATTCTTTTTTCCTCTTCACTATATTATATGCATTGTGAGTTGTCATTGGTTGTCAGTTCCCATGCACACAGAGCCTGCACTGATGACAAAAAACAAAAATCAACCCTCCCTGATTTGTTTGTGATGAGTCACAGATTATTTGGAATGAGTTGTGAGGTATGCCATGTTATCTTCATGGAAGCACACAGCCAACTTCTCTGAACCACTAATATTATATAAATGGAGATCACAACTACAAATCGCTAGAAAACTTGTCTAATGTGACATGGCCTTTACGATGATATTGTTTTGGAACATTAAACCAATCAGTATCTAACTAGACGCTCTCACCACCTTTTCTAGGAAAAAATTTCTGAAGAACAAAGCTTTATCAGCATACTTTCTGTCAAAGCCCAGTAACAATTTCTTCTTACGCTCTCAGGCGCAATAATTAAAATAGAAAAAGCAAGAATTTATAATAAAAAGTAAAACAATGTAACTGACTAATAACGTATATATGATACATAAAAGAAAAATAATAAAGAATTTTATAAGGCTGATATATGAGTGCAAAGCTCACTGAACACACAGATAACTGACACACCAAATATCATTGATTTTCATAACTGTCTACAGATAGGAAGAGAAGCCTGATTTAATGGAGTTGGAACAAGAATAAAAGAGTCAAGAGATGAAAAGAGGAGTGCTTGGTGCTGCTTTGGTGGGTTAGGCTCTATTTGATAGTCAGAGAACAACAGACATGTAGATAGGCAATCACCTGAAAAATTCTTCTTACTGAGTGTGAGGTAACGGACAGACACAATTTAGAAGCCTGAAATTAATCTAATCCTTTGAAACCAAATAAAGAATGGTCTCTGCAAACATAACTTTTTTTTCCTTAAAAAAGCCCAAGAATATCCCTTCCCCATAATCAGACAGATGATGTTAAAAAACAGTGGGCTAAATGTGTTTGCCTGGCTCTTTTTTTAATGCACCTAGGGCAAGGCACATTTTTGCCTCTCCCCTTCCAATTTGAAAAATAACACATAGCATTATTTTTGGAAATAAAATGTGAACAAATGAATAGGATTAGCTTAAATCAACACACACAAAATAGGGATTAAAAACAATATATATTTATGTATTTGTTTGACCCAAATATATATATATATTTATTGAGTTTTGCGATTGCAAGATTGATTATGAAAGACTGTTTTGCTCATTTTGCATATGCTGCTAATGCTGTTAATGTATTAGTAGTTTCCAAAACTCTTTCCTGCAAGATAAAAAATGCCTGTACTTTCTAGCTAAACAAGTATCTTGCAAAATTAAGAGACATTTAAAAGACATTACACTTGTGACAAACACTTTAATAACATTCCAGAAATGTAAAAAATGTTTAAAATGATGGACAACAATCACTGCATATACAATATGATATGTAAAAAAATCAGGAAAATAAATGGCCATATTACTTACTGACATGTAGCTTTAAAATGCATATGCACGGCTTTGATGGATGAAAGCACTCAGTGCGATGCAGCAATGTGGATTAGATAGATAGATAGATAGATAGATAGATAGATAGATAGATAGATAGATAGATAGATAGATAGATAGATAGATAGATAGATAGATAGATAGATAGATACTTTATTAATCCCAAGGGAAATTCACATAATCCAGCAGCAGTATACTGATACAAAAAACAATATTAAATTAAATAGTAATAAAAAAGCATGTAAAAGCAGACAATAACTTTGAGTAATGTTAGCATTTACTCCCCTGGGTGGAATTGAAGAGTTGCATAGTGTGGGGGAGGAACGATCTCCTCAGTCTGTCAGTGGAGCAGGACAGTGACAAAAGTCTGTCACTGAAGCTACTCCTCTGCCTGGAGATGACACTGTTAAGTGGATGCAGTGGATTCTTTATGATTGACAGGAGTTTGCTTAATGCCCGTCGCTCTGCCACAGATGTTAAACTGTCTAACTTTACTCCTACAATAGAGCCTGCCTTCTTAACAAGTTTGTCCAGGCATGAGGCATCCTTCATCTTTATGCTGCCTCCCCAGCACACCACCACGTAGAAGAGGGAACTCGCCACAACCGTCTGGTAGAACATCTACAGCATCTTATTGCAGATGTTGAAGGACGCCAACCTTCTAAGAAAGTATAGTCGACTCTGACCTTTCTTACACAGAGCATCAGTATTGTCAGTCCAGTCTAGATTTGTCATCTAGCTGCACTCCCAGGTATTTATAGGTTCTGTACCCTCTGCACACAGTCTCCTCTGATGATCACAGGGTCCATGAGGGGCCTGGGCCTCCTAAAATCCACCACCAGTTCCTTGGTCTTGCTGGTGTTCAAGTGTAAGTGGTTTGAGTCGCACCATTTAACAAAGTCTTTGACTAGCTTCCTGTACTCCTCCTCCTGCCCACTCCTGATGCAGATTACAGTTCTGAGAAAATATTTCTTATAATTTTGAAATTTCGTACAGTATATAAATTAGGTAATTGTATGTATGTAACTCATATGAATTAAACTTAACTTTAATTTTTTTGTGTTTATATTTCATAATTTTAAAAATAACTCTGGTATGAAAGAAGAATGCCTTGTTGACTCGGCCCACAAGTCCTGTCTTGCACGCAGTACTACTGGGCTCAGCACCAGCCCCTGTCACCTTAAATTAGAATACACAGTTTTGACTTTATTTATATGTTTTTATTGGTTTTCAGAGCAAAATACCTCTTCTTTATCGTCTCTCTCCTGAACCCCACTACCTCTTCTACAGTACCTCATGATCCTTTTCTCCTCTTGACTTTGCCTTCTTCTTCATATTAAAAAATGCTAAAATCTGAAAGCAGTTAAGATTCCTCAGACTAATGTCTGAAAGCAGCTTAAGATTGCTTAACCTGGCATGTCCGGTCTACTTTGTAACCACAAATTCACCACTTGGACTTTAGACTCAATTACCACACATCTCCTTTTGTTACTTTCACCTAACCTGATTCCATACGTTAATTTTTCTTTCAGTTAAATGTCAGACACAAGTATAGTCCCTACAGATTTCAAAAAAGGTTAATCTGGTTAACATTCTCGACAAGACAAAGTGGCTCCTATCTAAATGTGCTGTTTTTTTCTTACTTCTACCTTTGGAATCAACAATAGTATTATTTTGCACAACAGTCTATGAAATCTCCAACAAGCGGGTTCCTGCAGAGGTCATTTTAATGAATTTTGATTACAGATAGTAAGGCTCCCAGCCCTATACAAGCTGCTATTGAGAGGATCTGCACTCACGGTCCTGGAGGTCTACAGTCACTGCAGGATTTTTTTACCAACCAGTTTTAATTGGAAGACAGTCTTTGCTCTTAATGAACATTGGTATTTAACTATATTTTTTGTTTGTGCTTTCATTCATTCACTGGTTTTTGTTTTGCTGTATTTCTTCTGGTATTTCAATTTGTTTGTGTTTATTTCTATAACTGTAAATTATTTTAACTTAATATGTGTTAACTGTTTTAGTTCTGGTTTTTTTTCTACTGTTTTCTTGCTTCTTCTTTAATTTAATGTTATTAATTGAACCTAAATGGCAGGGCTTTGGGATCATCCAGGCCACCTGAATAGCCACTTGTATGCTTATGTAATGACACACTGGTGTCAAAAGATTATTGTGAGCAAGGAAGATAATCAAATGTTAACATGAAGCAAGGATCTAAAGAAAAACCTGGATGAAGCCAAAAAGGACAAATGATCAGTCAACCAAATCACTAAGACAAAATGAGAATCAAAGGCAGAAATGGTTCAAAACCGAAAACGAAACCTGCCATTAGGGCCTAGTTGTAAAAGAAGCCAGCTAACATTAGAATTGAGACGAAAGATGTTTATCCATCAAGGGATAATGGGTAGTGTGTTATGATCAGCAAGATTTAATAATTTTTATAAGAATTCCTGAATGGATTTCATTGATCTATAGGTCTAATCAGGGTTTTCTTTTTTTGGGCTTAAACATTTCTAAGTTCTTATTAAATTTTATTTAGAAAGTTCCTGACAAAGTTGAAAATATTTAATGTTTTACTGCAGTGCCATCTTTCTTTTCTTATGGGGACCACTGCTTTGATACATTCCTGTGTGTCATCTCCATAGCAATTTTGCCCAAACTTATCTGGGTCATGGATCACTTCATTTCACTTCACTTCATGTCATCCAGATGAAATAAAGGTCAGCCAGGACAAATTTGAAGAAGAAAACCTTTTCTACATGTGTTTTTCATTTTGCCTTTCTGGTTGAGAAATTTTTGTTCTGTTCTTAGTTTTTGATTTTTGTAAAGTTTGCAAATTTATCCTTGACAAATGAACAGTTTGACTTTGGCTTGTTTTTTGATCACGCATAGTAGACTAATGTAGCATTGATATGAATGCAGAGTTAAAAAGGGGTTTCTACCTCACTGAACTAAACCAATGGATTTAGGGAAAACAATCAGGGAAGCAAAAAAACTCTTTATTATTTTTTTAATGCTGCATGCCATTCACAAATGATGAACTTCATCCAGGTTCTACTGGGAGTCTAACAGTTATAGATCAGGTGATAGTAAATGTAAATTACCTCTTCCTCCACATCCTTCTAGTTCTAGCCATCTTTCAACATCTACCAACCATCCATTCAATTAAACAGAACTTCTCTACTTTTATTGTAAGACAATAAAGGCACCTACAAATTTGAGTTGTAACCTTTTATTAAAAGTGTATTGTTCATAGGTTCTCCGAGATTTGGGGAGTCATTTATTGTGTTAAAGATGCCTAAAGCAGTTTTTCTCATTATATCTTAAGAGTATCTGTCCCTGCTTTAACTGGATTCTCATAAAGGGGTGATTTAAAAGTGGTCTCTATTATCCACTTAAAATGAAGGTAGTCGGAGTCTCTTATTTATAACAAACCGTATTGTGATATGGAACTATAATACAATAATCATAATCTTACATTTTTTAAAACCTTTTTATTTTTTTCACATTTTATATTTGGATCTTTATGATAGCAATAGTTTTCTGCAACAGACCAAAAATGGTCTAATTTCCTAAAATGGAAAGTGGATATATTAGATGTTAGATAATAAACCTCCAAATTAAGCCTGCAGTATTGTTTTAAGAGTTTAACATTAAGTGCTGCAACATTTAGCATTCTTATCACTTTGCCTTCCTTTTTTGTAATAATCTTTTTTTTTATGTTTATTGCTTGATATATCTGTTACATATTAGGCACATTTTGTGTTAGCTAATAACCTAAAATCCAGTTCATTCCTTACTTGGCTTTCATTTTATATCTCAGATATGCTTCATTCATGGGATTTATGTAAAAGTTGATTATATTACCAAGCTTTTACTGTGTCATGCTCCCATTCATCAAAGTAAAAGTCAGTCAGTCAGCTTCAAATGCATTTATAGCAGCAGCTATCTACTGGACTGAACCAGATAAATCATAATGAATACGTACAGTTCAAAAACTAACCATTATTTGTGAAAATTTAAACTCAATCATTATAGATTGTTGTCTAAAATTTAATTTGCATGTATATATACTAAATATATTTTTATTTGGAGATTGTTTTTTCAGGTTATTTATCTTCTTTAGTGATACTAGAAACTGCCACCCTGAAAACAAATCAAAATACGTATAAAAAGGAAACAGAGTGTGAGGTTTCCAACTGAATGATAGAAAATCATCAGGGTTAATGTCTTTACAGAACCTACCATTCCATATATGAGAATGAAATTAAATTACACACATCGGTTCATTGGAGAGTGATCTCAAAGAATATTGATGTCCATAAAGTCTCCATCTAGAAATTAAAACAATTACAACCATTTATCATTAATCTTAGCAGCAAATCCCATCCGTGACCTTTGGCAACTTGTAACAAAACTACATATAGCAGTAAAATATGTAGAATACATATACTTTAAGCATAACATTGTATATGTATCTGTATATGACTGACTACATCTGTGCTGTCAAGTTGTGTTTTCTTTACAATGTGAATGAGGGTTACATGTATTTCAGAGAATTTTAATCTCAAAGGCTTACCAACATAGTTGTTTGTAGTACTAGGGTGTTATACCGTGTTAGTTATTATGAATGTGGAGAAAAGTCAAGCAAAATGACACCTTTTATTGGCTAACTAAAAAGATTACATTATGCAAACTTTCGAGGCAACTCAGGCCCCTTCTTCAGGCAAGATGTAATCAGTTGTTTTATATCAAAAGATAAATTTAAACCTAGGACGTACTTTTGTTTGAATATAGGAGTCAATGACATAGTGGTCTTAGCCAGTGAAGATCAGCATTATTCCAGATTTTATAAACATTAACAAGGAATTTTGCCAACTTCATTATGTAGGGCCAGGAACTACTTGGAGGCCTTGATCTCAGTGACTGTTAACCAAGGCTGAGCTAAAATCAGTCAATATGGTGTTATCCAGTACACTGGGAAACAATGTTGCGTGTAATGTGCTGCAGTCAATATTGTACTTACATCCACATATACTCGTCTGAGCTCTTTGTTTCTTTGAGAGTTTCTCTCAAAAGGCACCTTATACAATTGTTTCAGGCTGATTTGATTTCGCTTGAGAATGCGAGCCAATGTGGACAGACTGACTCGTTGAATGTTGGGGAATATGGTGTTGTCTTGGATGATGTTGCTTTGAATTTCTCTTAATCTGATTTCATTATTCTCCAAGACCAAGTTTACAATGGCAGCTTCCTGTACCCCTTCCTCCACCATGGTTGCATCTCTCAGTCCTTTACAAAAACAAAAATATAGGGCTTGGACAATGCAGCCTAAAGATTCCCCCACAGTAGAGTAAATTGGACAGGAAACTTGTACAGTTAGTGTATGACAGCCATTCATGAAGTACACAGGTGTCACCCAACTGATACACTATGACATGGGGTGTACTACACAGTGTGAAAGACATTTTGGTTGCATACCTGTGCTCCAGTCTAAATGTCCGGATGACAGAGGCGACAGTAAAATAGCTTAAGTTGGGCTGCACTCTACGTCCAGCCTCTTGCATTGTCAGCCCATGGTTGATGACATGATCAACTAAGGTTGCTCTGATTTCATTTGACAGTTGCTGTCTTCTTCGCCCATGACCTCCTATACCAGCTCTACCCCTACCTCTCACTCTTCCTCCCCCTCTCATCCTCACCCTCCCTCTTCCTCTTCCTCTCTCTGCAATGTCTTCCATTGTTCTTGAAAAAAAGGTGCTCACCTGTGGTCTTTTTATAGTGCTTACTTCCTGATTGAAGTGGTAACAATTAACCATTGAGGTGTTTGGCCAGGTGGCACATATATTGGCTAATTAGCTCATGTTCTGTCCTTTTGAATGGCAAACATGTGACTTTATGTCAGATTGTTGTGTCTTATGCAGAGGACCGTGTTCAGTGCATTTAGAAAGTGCCATTTTGAATTGCAAAATGTGTGTAAAGCAGGAAATGTGTTTAGAGTTTTAGAGACTTGAGAAGAGGTTTTGCTCTCTGCGTGTCAGTTTGAATAATTGTGCTATGCATGTCATTTTAGTGTGTTAGCAATTGTGAAAAACTGTAAGAATAGTGCTGAATGGCTCCTCACCTCTTGGTTGATTATTTGGGTTGACATCCACAGGCAGTCACCCACTATCTGGGAGAACTGCTCAAATCTCACTCTGGGTTTGGCAAAAGGTCTTAGTAGGGAATAATGCTATAAAATGGCTAGGTGAAAGTCCTACCGTGGTAAAATAGCTAGGTGAAAGTCCTGCTAGAAGAGGGATAGTGTGATCCAACCTTACCTCAGTCAAAAAAGGGAAATGGTTAGGTGAGAGCTTCTGCCCTGAGGTAATAAGGTTGCAAACAGTGGGAGAGTGAATACCACAGGTAGATAGGGGAAAAATAGAATAAGATGATTATATAAGAGTAAACAATTCACAGAGTATGTGCAAAAATGTGACTAAGAAAAGAAATAGGATTTAGATTAAAAGGTAAGATTTTTGTCATTAGGACAGATTTGTAATGTTTAAGTGTGTATAGTTTCTAAGTAGTGATGGTGTGTTCTTTCAGTGGCTGTGTAAATTCTACTGCCATGCTCTTTGCTGAAACTTGTAGCAGCAATTGGGGGTTACGTCATCAGAGGCTGTTGGTTATATGTTTGTTTGTTCTAATCAGCAAAGAGAGTTTGTTTTTTTCAGTTTCTTTTTAAATTTGAACATGAAGTGCTGGGTAGTGTTTGTAAGTCCTCTTTGTGTTTCTACAGGTTTTCTAATAATCTACATAGATCGGCAAAATGCAGAGAGGTTTAACTGTAGCAGTGCTTGCAAAATCAGTACATACAGAAGTTGATTTGAAACAAATGGGGTTGGTTAAAAAAACACTTAAAAAGATCTGAATGTGCAGTGAAGTCTTGCAGGCAAGAATAGAGTGCAATGTGGATAGAAATTAAGAAAAATGGAGAGGACGTTAAAAAACGAATGAAAGGTGTAAAATCTAAAAATGCTTTAAACATGTTGAAAGAATGTTTGTTTGAAAATGCTGTTCTATACCTAAAAATGATATGTGAATGGGACTTGGTCTAAAATGCACTAGATTTAAACTGAAAGTTCAAACTGTTTGCTGAAAAAAAACATTGTGCAGACAAATCTAGAAATATCTGATATAAATTTCCAGAGCTCTGAATGAATTTGTGTTAAAATATGAGTTTTGAATATGTGCAATATTTGGCATAATGAAAACCTCTCCACTTTTGCTTACAAAAATGTTTATAAACATGCATAACTTCTTTCCTTCAGACCCTGATCAAGTTTTAAGGAAAAATGTTCTCTTGATAATTACAAGCCACAAAGGAGACAATTTCTTTCAAGAATAAAATGCTGTTGGTATGTGTGTGTCAGCTGACATATTAAATAGGTTCTAAATTTGAAGGTGCATATATATGTTATAGATTTTGTTTTAAATGCTTTACAAGGGGGGTAAGGTGGCACAGTGATTGGCACTGCTGCCCAGCAACATAAAATGAGGGTTAAGACTTGTAGGTTCTCAGTGTGGAGTAAAATAAATGTAAGAATGAGAGGCAAAAAAGTGTGTAAATGCTTTAAATAGTAGATACTAAATAATAATAATAATAATAATAATAAAACTTGAGTAAGTTAAAATGTGTTCAAGTCAGTTTAAGTGACCTTGAGAATGTTTTGTAGTATGTGGATCTCTGTGACTAAACAAGGCTTGAGAGAGTCTGAAAATATAATTGGTTAAAAACAATATGTGAGAATATGTGGTGTTGTTGGAAAGGATGAAGTGACTGATAAGACTATGCATACAATTGGAAACTTAGTTGTATACCTGCAGATGCTACTGCTACACAAGCAGTGTACTGTTTACACACAAAACAATGTTCGGCTTTGCTGTGCTATGAATTGCATTAACTTCCCAGGACACTCTGCTACATCAGGCGTGAGGCAGAAACAGCTGCTGAACGGGGCATCAGCTCAACGTAAGGTGAGTACAAGCACACACATGAACTAGTGTCATTTTAGCATCACTGGATGGAATGGTGTGATGTACTAACTACCCTGAAAGCATTTTAAATACAAACAGATTTTGAATTATAGGGCATTTGATGCAATGTGATGTTGATTTTTTTTTTCACATCCTCCTTGTATACTTTAATGTGAAATAGAATAGAATACTACTGTTTGAATGGCTAAATAGCTGAAAGAAGGTTTAGCTTTGTTTGCTATAATTTCATTCTGTGATGAAACATTCTGGACACTTTTAAATTTTCAAACCATAAGGTAGAAATGCCAGTGTTAATCTCATTACAAATTAAATAACATCTTAAAAAGTAATAGATGGAATGTGTATAAACAGATTAAGTTTTAAGACAGCATGTTAAGAGATATTAATAGATTTGTTTTAATATAATTTCTTCTGATCTGAGTAACCTTTGGAATAAGTAAGAAACTTAATGCAGGAAATGCTAAAATATGACACAGTGAAATATAAATTACTTTTGTAAATAATTTAAATCCCAAGACTGCACATATTTGAACAATATTCTGTAATTGCAATTTGGAAAAGAAATGTGGAGCTTAACTGTTTCGTTTATTTTGATCTCATTTCTAAAAAAAAGGAATTTACAAGTCCAGTCTGTGGATTTCTTTCTTGACTTTTATTTGCTATGCTGACTAAGAGATATTCTCTGGAGGACACTGATGATATATTCCTGTCCATTATTCTATGAAAGGCGTGAAAAAAGTGTCTACCTAGATTCTAGATCAAGGATGGAGGGTTGAGGTCATTTCTAAAATTAATTAATCTCTACAGGAACCTCCACAGAACATGGCTCTTTAACTAATAAAGTCCACACCACTTTACTTTCTCTTTTCTTTTGTGTGTTCTCTGTAGGAAAGTTATGACGTATGGCTCTTATCAACTTGTAATATTGATAGGATTCGTTCGAGGGCTCTTACTGACCAATACCTTCTTGGTCCACATTTCCTCTAAGGGTAGAAAGGCTGATATTTAGTTTGCAAAGTTATTTCCTTAACAGCAAAGGTAATGTGCCAGTAGTTTGAATATTTTCAGACAATTGAATGCTTTTACCTTGGTATATATACTGCTCAAAAAATTAAAGGAACACTTTTTAATCAGAGTATAGCATGAAGTCAATGAAACTTCTGGGATATTAATCTGGCTATTAATCAGTTAAAGGGGTTGTTAATCAGTTTCAGCTGCTTTGGTGTTAATCAAATTAACAACCGGTGCACTACCAACCAGTCAACAATGAGACGACCCCCAAAACAGGAATGGTTTAACAGGTGGCCACTGACATTTTTCCCTCCTCATCTTTTCTGACTGTTTTTTCACTAGTTTTGCATTTGGCTACAGTTAGCGTCACTACTGGTAGCATGAGGCCATACTTGGATCCTACAGAGGTTGCACATGTAATCCAACTTGTCCAGGAAGGCACATCAATAAGTACCATTGCCAGAAGATTTGCTGCGTCTCCCAGCACAGTCTCAAGAGTATGGAGGAGATTCCAGGAGACAGGCAGTTACTCTAGGAGAGCTGGACAGGGCTGTAGAAGGAGGGACAGGATGAGCACTGCCAGAGCCCAACAAAATAAGAATCAGCAGACCACTAGTATGAATGTCTCTGACCAAACAATCAAAAAAAGACTTCATGAGGGTGGCCTCTAGTGGGCCCTGTGCTCACTGCCTGACACTGTGGAGCTCGATGTGCATTTGGCTTAGAATACCATAATTGGCAGGTCCACCACTGGTGCCCTGTACTTTTCACAGATGAGAACAGGTTGACTCTGAGCACATGTGACTGACAAGAAAGGGTCTGGAGAAGGCATGGAGAACGTTATGCTGCCTGTAACATCGTTCAGCATGACAGGTTTGGTGGTGGGTCAGTGATAGTCTGGGGAGGCATATCCATGGAGGGACATATAGACCTCTACAGGGTAGACAACGGCACCTTGACTGCCATTAGGTATCGGGATGAAATCCTTGGACCCATTGTCAGACCCTGTGCTGGTGCAGTGGGTCCTGGGTTCCTCCTGGTGCACATCAATGCCCAACCTCATGTGGCGAGAGTATGAAGGGAGTTCTTGGAGGATGAAGGAATTGATACCATTGACTGGCCCCCATGCTTGCCTAACCTAAATCCAATAGAAAATCTCTGGGACATTATGTTTTGGTCCATCTGAAACTGCCAGGTTGTACCTCCGACTATCTAGGAGCTCAGTGATGCCCTGGTCTAGATCTGGGAGGAAATCCCCCAGGACACCTTCCCTCATCTCATTAGGAGCATGCCCCGACATTTTCAGGCATGCATACAAGCACGTGGGGGCCATACAAACTTCTGAGTACGATTTTGAGTTGCTGCAATGAAATTTCAGTAAAATGGACTATCCTGCCGCATCATTTTTTCACTTTGATTTTTGGGGTGTCTTTGAATTCAGCCATCTGTAGGTTGATAATTTTCATTTCCATCAAATGATGTGGCATACTTTCATTCCATAACATATTACCCAGTCCATATCAGTATAGATATCCAGCAGGGTTTTTTTTCCCCATTGAGATCTGATGTGTTTTCAAAGTGTTCCTTTAATTTTTTTTCAGTCAGCCATGCAGGGCTTAGAGGCTTTGGGGCTGTGACAAGTGAAGGTTTTGTGCCTTTAAACCAGGAGTCTGGGGAAAGAGTGCACCCTGGAAAAATCTAAAAAAAAGTAAAGGTGTTTATAGTTGTTATAGTTGTTTTTTTAGTTGTTGTTCTTTTGAATGTTCAGTTAAAAGAGATGAGAAATAAACCCTTTGTTGTAGCCACTAGTTTTTTCTGCTTGTAAAGGGACATTACAATACACATTTTGCTAATGTTGCAAATATACAGTACCAGCTAACAGGCATCGAATATTATTTCTTTATCTGGACCACGATTAAGTTATTTCTGGATGATTTTCTTTTTACATGTAGCAGGATTTCTTCATATTTTTAATAAAAGTCCTGATTGGTCATTGAGTTATACAGTTGGGCTTTGGAACATTTCCATAGTGTAAGTCAACTCTTGAAGAGGATTCAATATGTTACTGGAGGTCAGTGTAGGCAAGCTACTTAGGGTTAATGTGGTGTTTTGTTTGGGTCAAGGCTCTAGTAACAACATTCAGAATTTGTGGATACTTTGCATTAGCAAAGAGAATTGCAATAAATAATGTGATTTGGAGGGAGAAAGAGTAGAATATAGGGATGTTTTAAATCCAACAACATGACAAAATGTTTTGTTTATTTTTAGGCAACAGAAATGGGTAAATTAAATATGAAGAAACTGTCAAGTATGGCTCTAATGTAGACTTACACAGTATAACTGTATAATTGTATAAAAACCAAGTGATAGATTATGTCTCATGATTTGGTCAGTTTAATCTGTGATAAGTTTCAGCCGGTAAATAGTGTTAATCAAGGATAAGATGACACGTATACAGTTGATTCTTGGAGACAAAAGTCATAAATGGCCATTCTTTTAAAGTTTGGCTCAATCTCATTGACAAAATAATGCAACTATAAATAGCTACTGAATGTATAACTGGAAGGGTTTAAACATGAATGCTTCTCACTAATGTAACACTAATATTACATTTGCTTTGCCTAAGTTACAAATAAAGACATACAAAATATTTATCAACTTGTATGCAAAATTTCACATCAAAACACAAAGTCAGGTGTTATGTTTAATCATTCATTTATTAATGTCAGATAGATAGATAGATAGATAGATAGATAGATAGATAGATAGATAGATAGATAGATAGATAGATAGATAGATAGATAGATAGATACTTTATTAATCCCAAGGGGAAATTCACATACTCCAGCAGCAGCATACTGATAAAAAAAACAATATTAAATTAAAGAGTGATAAAAATGCAGGTAAAAAAAGACAATAACTTTGTATAATGTTAACATTTACCAGGTGAAATTGAAGAGTCATATAGTGTGGGGGAGGAACGATCTCCTCAGTCTGTCAGTGGATCAGGACAGTGACAGCAGTCTGTCACTGAAGCTGCTCCTCTGTCTGGAGATGATACTATTCAGTGGATGCAGTAAATTCTCCATGATTGACAGGAGCCTGCTCAATGCCCATCGCTCTGCCACAGATGCCAAACTGTCCAGCTCCATGCCTACAATAGAGCCTGCCTTCCTCACCAGTTTGTCCAGGTGTGATGCGTCCTTCTTCTTCATGCTGCCTCCCCCGTAGAAGATGGCACTCTCCACAACCGTCTGATAGAACATCTGCAGCATCTTATTGCAGATGTTGAAGGACACCAGTCTTCTAACAAAGTATAGTCAGCTCTGTCCTCTCTTGCGCAGAGCATCAGTATTGGCAGTCCAGTCCAATTTATCATCCAGCTGCACTCCCAGGTATTTATAGGACTGTACCCTCTCCACACAGTCTCCTCTGATAATCACGGGGTCCAGGAGGGGTCTGGGACTCCTAAAATCCACCACCAGCTCCTTGGTTTTGCTGGTGTTCAAGTGTAATTGGTTTGAGTCACACCATTTAACAAAGTCCTTGATTAGGTTCCTATACTCCATTTCCTGCCCACTCCTGATGCAGCCCACGATAGCAGTGTCGTCAGTGAACTTTTGCACATGGCAGGATTTCGAGTTGTATTGAAAGTCTGATGTATATAGGCTGAACAGGGCCGGAGAAAGCACAGTCCCCTGCGGTGCTCCTGTGTTGCTGACCACAATATCAGACCTGCAATTACCGAGACGCAAATACTGAGGTCTGTCTGTAAGATAGTCCACGATCCATGCCAGCAGGTATGAATCTACTCCCATCTCTGTCAGCTTGTCCCTAATGAGTAGACGTTGGATTGTGTTGAAGACACTAGAGAAGTCCAGAAACATAATTCTTATAGCACCACTGCCTCTGTAGGAGAGGGAGCGTTGTGGCATATAGATGATGGCATCCTCCACTCCCACCTTCTCCTGGTATGCGAACTGCAGAGGGTTGAGGGCATGGCGGACCTGTGGCTTCTGGTGGTGATGCAGCAGCTGCTCTATAGTCTTCATCACATGTGATGTCAGAGCGACAGGCCGGAAATCATTCACCTCACTAGGGTGTGATACCTTTGGGACTAGGGTGATGCAAGATGTTTTCCAAAGCCTCGGAACTCTCCCCTGTTCCAGGCTCAGGTTGAAAATGCGCTGTAGAGGACTGCCCAGCTCCAGCGCACAGGCCTTCAGCAGTCGTGGCGATACTCCATCTGGACCCACTGCTTTGCTGCCACGAAGTGACTATTTATATACATTTTAAATATATCTGTGCTTCAAAATTTCAAATAGACACTTTTTATGATGGAATTCTTGATCCAGGTCACTATTGACCTGGACCATGCTGGGAAGGCATGAAATATGAACAGTATGGTAATAGGCTGTAGCCTGAATGTCTTGTCAAGCTGAACAGGAATGTAGTGGATATTGGGAAAGCTTCTCCCAGAAAGAAAGTCAGTAGTTTGTGCTTATTTTGGGCTAGAATGGCTGGACAGTGTGGTTTTCTTTTATTAGATTTTTATTTCAAAAAGAGTTCTCTACATTCATCTGAAGCTGACACTTTCATGGAGCTTTAAATTCAGTTGTTACTTTTCTGACACTTTTGTGGAAAATGTACACTTGTAAGCCTTTCTCTGTTTGCTAACACTTGGAAAGGAGTCCCCTCTCTCTTCCTCTCCAGCAAGAAATCTATCTTTTTATTTTCAATTAAGGATATATAATTTGCAATTAAGGAACTGTACCACTTGAAGCATCTTGCTGATACAAAGGCTTAACCCACCCATGTTGAATGATTTTTTGTTTTGCTTTTATTTGCTGCTGTTGGTTTTAATGCAAATAAGTACCATATGTAAGTAAAATCTTAAATCATCTCAACTGATGACAGTCATCCATTACATGTAGAACTAAAGTTCAGTAAATCAGGAAGGATAGTCGCTTTGAAAACCCACACAAATCGCTCCACAAACTCCTTTCTTCCTAGTGCCATATGACTTTCAATAAGAAATAATGATTAAGGTTTTTGATATATATATCTTGTAACCTTTTTTTTTGGTGTAAATATGTATTATCTAACTGCTTTACCTTAACCTTTCTTGTTTGTTTTTGTCTGTTTTATCTCATTCTGTCTGTTATTAGATGCAACTGAGAAGGCAAATTTAATGTTTTCTTGTGTAAACATGACTAAATAAAGAAACCTTAAACCTTAAATTAATGTCATTATCTGATTGCTATTAGCATAGACAAAAAGCTAGATTATCCATTCCTAAAATAGCTGCAGTGCCCTGAGGGCTCAAAGGAAAGACTTTGAGAAGCCTTCCATTGATGGTAAAACTGGGATGAAGTAAATGTTTGGAAATAAAGATAGTCCTAGTCAGCAAGCAACCTGCCAGTGTTGACCATGTGAATATTGCAAGACAAGTAAGGGGTTACAAGTGAAAGTTATACAGCTGGTTTTGATATTTGTTCCTTCTCCTCATTAAGAAAACACCTAAGAGGTTAGATGGTATCTTTTTGTGTTAGATGCTTGTTACAGGTGATTTGATAACAAGATAAAACAGACTGAAACTAAACTGATAAGTACCATAGTAATTCCTAGGTTTAAATAGCTGCTTAAAACTAGATACTTCAAAACATTATTTCAGGTGGTAGGCACTGCAATGCTGGTGCCTTCCTGACACTTCCAAATTCTAGAACCTATTTGAGTTTGGTTAAAGAAACTAGGGCAGCTACAAAATATGTGTACTAGAACAGTCAGCAAATGTAAAGTACAGTAAACAAATAAATGGTAATAATTATGCAAGTTTGTTTGAAATTGAACCTGATTTAGTACAGAATGAGAGGACAGAGACAAAGGAATCATTCTAGTTTATTCTGAAAACAAGGGCTCTACTTGGCCTGGCCCCAGATGCATAATAATGATTTCTTGTACGATAAATATGGAATTGTGCTCTCTGAATTAAAAGTGAATTAAGCTCACTTCAGGTACTGCCAAATAGTAGTTCATGATTTTTATTAAGCGTAACAGGGCCCACTCTTTTTAGCTAGAATTTAAGTTCAGCAACTCTGTAGAATTTGGAGCAAACATGGCATGAAGAGAAAGAGACACTAAAGCTCTGAATATAATCTCTAATTGATTCCCTAATAGCACCACTTGGTTTGCACAGTGTAGACTAAATGGCAGGAACCCATCTATTTTGGCAGCAGATTGTGTGCAAAAAAATGTTACTGTTTAAGAGGGAGGCATTGAAATTCAATCTCTGAGTGCAGGGTGTAAGATATGGTTGGTACAACTGTTGAATGCAAAATGTCGGGTGTGATTATAAAAAGTGGAAGAAGAAAATAAAGCATTTTAAACTAACATAATCTGAGAGTGCAGAATGGAAGTATAATCTTCTAGCTACAGTACCTGTCAACGACAGGTAACTGAATAATTTAAAAATATTTGCCAACTCTTGCCCTACATGTACTTTCAGCACCTTTGCTCTGTATTTGTATGTGTCTGAACCTCTCTTTTCACCAACGCTCCCTTTCTTGAGCATGTTCCTGTAAAGTCTACTGCTCATTCTGTCATTATTTTTGAGATACCTTTCTCGCCTCCTGTGCCGTTTCATCTTTGAAGGGGACTCTCTTGGCATGCACTTTTGCCTCTCCTCACGTCTCACTATCGCACTTCCTTTTCCATCATGTCACCAAAGCCAAACTTACAATTTACACCAAAGTCATACTGGCCAATCAGATTACTCTGAGGGACTGGAGATACAGGCCTTAGTGTTTCATTATATAGTAGATAGAGAACTGAGAATGGTGAAGAGAGAAAGAAAATTCTCTGGTTGATGCCATATTTCACTTGATACATTACAATTTAATTATTTGTCCTTGTTTTTATTATTATTTGTAGTAGTTCACTAAATTTAACTATATTTTTAACATCAAATCTGCATTTTTGTTGTGTTACAACCAGAGGTTTTTCTCAGTTTGTATTTATTTGTTGTTTTAGTATTTAAATTTTATTTCATGTATTTTTGTGATTACTGTTAGTTGTGTTCATTACTACCTAATTATGTACTGACCCTTTAAATGTGCATCCATTCCTTGTGTTCTGTAGTTGGTACCCCACAAGGTAGAACCACCCTGAGGTTAACACTCATGAGAATTTTTCCTGTCCAACTCTATCCAGGAAAAAAGGCTTTAAAGCAGTAGTGTGATGTGTTCCCCAATCCATCTGCTTTTTGACTTTTTTGGGAATGCCTTTTATCACTTAAAGCACAATATCTAAAATGTACTTATACACATGCAACATTTAATAAAAAAGACTTGTAATTTTAAAATAGACTTAAAATGATGGTTTCAGCTCCAGGGATTTGCCAGAATTAGATAGAATATAGTGTGAGCATTAGACTTAACTTGAATTTTTTAAGAAAAAACTTTATGAAATCTAAAAAAACTCCTAAGTGATCAAAAAGGTTATATGTCAGGTTTTGTCTTTAAATGACTAAGTAATTTGCTTGCAGATACTTCTTGTGGTGCAAAATTGAAGTCAAATGCTTTTTATTGTTTCTCATCTGTTAGGTCTTCTTTCTTTGACTCATAGCCATGCATTTCTTCTTTTTTTATATCCTTGTCCTCACAGGACACACTAGTCTCATCTCTGCTTGCACATTTGTCTTCAAATACCCAGAAAAGAGAGAAAATGGAATTCCAAAAATTTATATTTATAAATGTACTGACAACTGCTGAGGTGAGTGCAGTTTCCAAACATCTCTCTTTTGTACCTATATATGCCTATACAACCATTACAGAATCCAGACTTACAGTGGTGCCTTGGTTTGCAAGCACTCGTACACCAAAGTGAATTTCCCCATAAGAAATAATGGAAACTCAGATGATTCATTCCACAAACCAAAAATATTCATATAAAAACAATTAATACAAAATACAGTATAAAGTAAAACTACATAAAACAAATTAAACTGTTCTTTACCTTTGAAAAGAATTGTGGCTAGTGTGAGGGAGACGAGAGAGAGGAGAGGAGGAGGAGGGTTACTGTTTAGGACAGCTTTCACTATAACTAACAGAATCACTGCTATGTGTTGGCTCATTGTAATCTTTTTCTTTTTTTTGCAACTTTAACAAGGAACCTGTCCAATGACAGTTGCTTTTGACTCCTTTTAAGGATTTTGCAGAAATGTGACATTGCATTATTGTTAAACAGATTCATCGTTCGCACTGCTACAGCCTTATTCAGGTGGTGCTTTTCTACTAACTTTTGCACTCTTTCCCACATTTTACATATTTCATTAATTTCATTTGAAGTAAGGGATTCCTCCATCTTTTTCTCCTCCTTAACCTTTTCCAGTTGCTCGCGATGCAGATCCATCAGTTCGTCAGTGGTCATCTCCTGGCCATGTTCCTCTACCAGCTCTTGAATGTCGGCCTTATTCACTTCCAGTAACATGATCTTCCCTAAGGACACAATTTCATCGACAACTGGCTGCTTCTGTTCATGAGTAAACCCCTCAAAGACATGTCCAAGAACACAATCAGACCACAGCTTTCTCCAAGCAGAATTGAGGGTTCTCTTGGTGACCCCATCTCAGGGTTTATCGATGTGGGAATGATTTTTCCAAAACTCTCAGAGGGTAAAGTTTGTTCCTTCAGTCACCTCGAAGCATCATTGAAATAGTGCTTTGGTGTAAAGCTTTCTAAAGTTTGAAATGACCTGCTGATCCATGGGCTGGAGTAATGGAGTGGTGTTGGGAGGAAGGAACTTGACCTTTATAAATTCCAATTCCTCCAGTAAGTCATCCTCAAGGCCTGGAGGATCAGCAGAAGCATTATCCATAACCAGCAAGACTTTGAGTGGCAGATTCTTTTCTGAAAGGTATTTCTTCACTGCAGGACCGAAAACCTTGTTGATCCACTCAATGAACAAGGTACAAGTGACCCAAGCTTTGCTGTTGGACCTCCACATAACGTTTAACTAGTTCTTCTGCACCTTGCATTTCTTGAAGGCTTGTGGATTCTTGGAATGATACATGAGCAGTGGCTTGACTTAGAAATCCCCTCTTGCATTAGTACACAACAAGAGGGTGGGACGGTTTTTCATGAGCTTGTGACCGGGCATTGCATTCTCTTCTGCTGTAATGTAGGTCCTCTTTGGCATCTTTGTCCAAAAAAGCTTGTCGTTTATCCACACGAGAAACAACTTTTCTACTTTGCAACTTTTATCTTCCAGAACATGTGACTATTGCTTTGAGACTCTCATGACTCCTTTTGCTGCATCTAGCCCCCTTATTTCTTCTTTCTTCTTTAATATTGTGCTAATCGTTGACGTAGACTTGCAATGTTGGCCACTGCATACTTCGTTCATGCTTCTCAATGATTTCCTTCTTAACTTCCACTGTAATCCTCCCCTTCTTCTTACCGCCATCCTTTTAAACCTTTTTCTTCATGAAGGCCATTGTTGCAGTACAGATACTAAAGAACAGTCACTACACTTGGACACAAAATAAAAAATGATTTACACATACACACGTGGTCACAATGCTTTAGTAAACAGTATACGCTTGTATGGATGTTGACTATACGAGTGAGGCATGCCAACAGAGACCGAGCATGGGAGATGATTACCCACAATCCCAAGCAAGCAAAAGAGACAGAAGAACCATTGGCTCAGTTGTAATCACGTGACACTTGGCAGACAAAGCCTATACGTACTACTCGTAAAGCAAGACCTTGCTCATTTATCAAGTTAAAATTTATTAAAAATTTTTGCTGTTCTTGCAAAACACTCACAGACCAAGTAACTTGCAATCCAAGGTTTTACTATATTTGAATTCTTTAGATAAATGAAATCTAGGTATTTTTTAATGAGTGTCCAGATTCTAATATAATCAGGCTGGTTGATATGTAAAGTCTTCTATCCCTTTAGAACCTACTAATTCCACAGCTGACCCACTTGTAAAGTCACTTTTGCAAAGACATGTTCCCTGCATTCAAAATACTAAAATGTAGAAAGATTGTATAATATTTCTCAAACAAAATTTAAACTAATTTGCTGAGGGCTTTGAATAACTGAGATTCTCATAGTCTCATTTCCATTATTGCTAAAACTATTAAGACAATGATTGATTCAGCTGTCTCTGTTGAATTAAGATAATAGAGGCAAAATTCTTGTTTGAAAAACACCCTAGAACATTACATTTTTACTTACTGCCTAAGAGAGAGAGGGAGAGGGGTTGGAATCAGGTACTTCAAACCACCTGGAATGGGACCCGAGTCCAGTGAGTAACACCTCAGAGTGCCAATTCTGCCACCAACCCCCAAGTTTTCCCTGTAAGCTGGAGGACCTCATTGCAGATCTGGATGAAGAGTAACATAATACCCAGGAGGAAGCAATTGTAGGTTAAGGGCCTTGCTCAAGGGCCCAATGGAGTAGAATTACTTCTGGCATTTACGGGATTCAAATTGGCAACCTTCCAATTGCCACCGCAGGTCCCTAGCCTCAGAGCCACCACTCCCTAAAATATAAAAAATGTATGTCAACCATATGATCAGTCATGACCTCTGTTAAAGATTCTTTGTTAGAACCCCTAACATAGTTCATTGATTTCAACATTAAACATTTGAAAAGACTAGATAAGTCATATTTAAGGGATTCTTCTGACTTTATTCAGAAGCTCCAAAGAGTACTGCAGCATTGTTTGGTTATTCTACACATTGAATCTTTACACACTAATATATACTGCAGTTGGCTTCCACTACTACTGTAAAAAAAAGTTCATACCCACTGGTATACATTTCCTCCTAATTACATTGACTTTATTTATCAGTTAATTAAAACTGAAATATAATGTGGTTCATCCCCTCTTTACTAATGACAGTTATCTTTGTATTGCTTGCATAAACCTGACAGTTTTATTATGTACAGATAAACAGAAGAGGGGACAGACAACAGCCTTAAGATTGCCAAGCAGGTAAAAGCAGCATATCAGAGAAGCAACCATCCATGATTACTCTGTGTTCTATTAATTTAAAAAATCTAGTGTTTAGCCAGTCAAGTTAAAGGAGAAATATAAATTATCTGTTTGTTTCTTAATTAAAATGTGGAACTGGGAAAAACTGAAATTAGAAGAAAAATCAATAAATAGCAATCTAGTGTTGGTTTCACAGCCTTCCATGTACTTATACAACTGATGCACAAGTGTACCTGCAGCATGCCAATTAGTAATGGCGCAGGTAGGCCTTATATGTTTTATTTAACAGCTATCTTTTAATTAGCTACTCTAAGGATTTTCTGATACAAGGATGTAAGTGGGCTGAAGTCATTAAGGGTTTTAGGATGTGGAGGTTTGTAAGCTTGAACCATGGTGGCTTTTTGGTAGAGTTTGGGTTCTTGTTGTAAAGCTAGAGACATCTAAAATATGTAATGAAATATTAGCAAGAGCTCTTCTGGACAGCACCGATACAAGTATCCACTTACTTAGTGGACACTTGTCTTGTCCAGAGCATTATTTGACTGATTTGTTGAAGACCCTTTTTCATATCAGCAAAGAAATGCCAGTTCCCAGCTCTGCTCCAGTTCAGACTCTAAATTTTTTTCCATGATTTTTGAATTAAAATCTTGTGCGTCACCATACTGAATCAGAGGTGGATGGAATACATTGTCTTCTAAGGTTTTACCTTTACTTTTTGTTTATTTCTTACATTAACTGCAGTGTGGGAGTAGTAGACATAAGTTTACGTGCTTTCATTTTGTATATTATATATCATCTTCCGGGCATTGTGCAAGCAGCAGCCCTTTTACTTATGATCCATATTTCTGTTTTCCTTTTTTTGCTTAACTTATTTAGTAGTTACTAGTCTTATTTAAAATTAGAATTGATCTGGCTCCTGTCTTGCCACTGATAGTAGACACTAGAAATGGATTTCAAATTTACCAACAAACTGCAACGCACACAAACCGAAGCGCTGCTTTGTCAAGACTGCACTTCAAATGGGCTGCATAATTGGATGGAGTCATGAAGAGTACCACAAAGGCTGCCTTATGTATGCAACACCTTAAACAGTAAGAGACACTGAGAAAATTAAACTAGTGTGTATTAAATACTCCCATAATCAGCTACTTGCACTGCAATCGTGAGCGCCTATAGCAGTTCAGTTACACTTTACCACAGGAGCTGTTTGTGCATAGATGGAGAGGGAGACCTTGGCAGTACAGCAGTAAAAGCAAAGCGAAAAGGTTTGAGAACTAGTCTACCATCTGGTGTAATGGAAAGTGTTTGATCGCTGTCAAATAAGATGGACGAACTGTCTGCACTTATAGTACATCATAGAGCATTCAAGTATACTGGAATTTTGTGCTTGACAGAGAGCTGTGTTAAACCTGATATGTTTGACACTGTTTTAATACTGGATGAATTTCATCTTATATGAGCAGCCAGAAACAAAGGATAGTGTGGAAAAAAGACAGGAGGGTGACTTGGTCATCTACATGAATGAGGAATGGTGTAAAAGGGAGCATATTACAGCTAAAACTACAGTTTGTAACTGAGACATTGGCATTCTGACTGTTGGAATTTGTCCACGTTATTTTCCCATGGAGATAAATGACATCATCCTTATTAGTGTTTATATTCCTCTCTCTGCAAATGATTCTTTCTGTCACGAACACTTTAATGATAACTCAATCTGACCACCCAATTATAATATGCGGTAACATCAACCATGTGACTTTGGAAGGAATGATGACAAATTTCTATCAGTTTGTGACAAGTTCACGTGATTTGAGGAAATAAGCTGGACATGCTGTATTTAAATATTAAAGATGCCTTTAAATGTAATCTACTTGCTCCTTTAGGCAAATCTGACCACAACATGATTCATCTTATTCCCAGCTACAAGCATGTTATTAGATGGCTACCTATACCCAACTGAAAAGTGAAGAAGTGGAGCCTTTAGGCTGAAATGACTCTGAATGACTGCATTCAAATGACAGTCTGGAAATGATGTGCAAATCAAATGAGGACAATATTGAGGAACTCAGTCACTGCACCACAGACTATATTAACTTCTGTGTTTACACAGTGATACCAACAAAGACGTTGTATTGCCAGGAACTAAAATGTCTCCAGAATGAGAAAAAGGGGGCACTCAAATCTGGTGACAAAGATGCTCGAAGGACATACAGCAAAGTGAGTGAAGGAAGAAAGCTTTCAAAGCTAAAATAGAAAACAAACTCACTCAGAATAATATGAAGGGTATCTGGAATGGACTGGTAATAATTACTGGACTCAATCAATCCAGGGTTCAGGTGCCAGAAGAGGATGTGAAAACAAAGTTTTTAATAGATTTTCCCTCCCACTTCTACCTTCTTCCAATGACCAGTCTTGTACACAATTCCTACTACATCCACAACTCCAACTTTGACCATCAGTGTGAACTGTCCATAACTGAAGACCAAGTAAGGAGACAACTGAGGGAGCTACACACAGGAAAAGCTGCGGGACAAGATGGAGTCAGTCCTCGAGTTCCATGCTGACCAACTTCTGTCACCTGTTCATACTGCCCCTAAGGCTTCAGAAAGTGCCATTTATGTGGAAAACATCTGGCATTGTTCCTGTTTCAAAGAAGACAGAAGGCACTTACGTCTCATATCATGAAGACTTTTGAGAGACTAGTCCTGGACTATATGAGTCCTCTTGTGGTAAACCACTTTGACCCACTTCAGTATGCCTATCAGACAGAACTTTGAGTGGAAGATGCAATTATATATTTGGTTCAGAATGCTTATTCTCACCTGGACAAAGCTGACAGCACTGTGAGTATTACATTTTTTGATTTCTCTAATAAGCTCTTTCAGTAAGCTCAGAGATATGCAGGTGAATGAGCCTTTGGTGTCCTGGATAATGGACTACCTGGCAGGCAGACCACAGTTTCTGATACAGATGTGAGCAACACTGGAGCACTACAATGGACAGTCATATCAACTTTTCTATTCCCTCTGTAAACCTCAGACTATAAATATAACACCAGGTCATGTCACTTGCAGAAATTCTCCAATGATTCTGCACTTATGGGGTGTATTGGTAAGAGGGATGAGGCAGAGTATAGGAGTCAGGTGGAAATGTTTGTTTCTTGGTAGAAAGAGAATTGTCTGCATTTTAACATCAGCAAAACCAATGAATTGCTTATTCATTAACACTGCACCAAAGAGTCTCTATGCCCATTCACTATTCAGGGAGTGGATGCAGAGGTGGTTCACTCCTACAAGTACTTGGGGGTGCACATTAATGACAGGTTTGACTGGTCTTGGAACAAAGAGAAACTATATAAGAAAGGGCAGAGCAAGCTCTTTCTCCCTTGGAGACTGCATTGCTTTAATGTGGGAAATGACATCCTTCACGATTTCTATAACTGTGATAGCCAGTAAGATTTTCTATTCTGTGATGTTCTCGGCAGGCAATATCACTTCAAGAGAAGCTTATTGAATCAACAGAATAATTAAAAGGGCAAGCTCAGTTAAAAGACACATCTATCTATCTAAATTCAGTTAAATAAAAATAAAAAGTTGACCACAAAAAGCATTACCCACCAGTGATGTATCTGATCATTATAAGTAAGTAGAATTTTAAATAACTTTCAGTATTTTATAATAAAGTATTGATGGAGCTGCAATTTCACAAGTGCCCTATAACCTTAAGGTGATAGGTTACATAGGGCATTGTGTGCTAGGTTCTGCAGTAAAAAAATTGTGCTCACTTTTGAATCATATTGTGGGACTTTATAGAGTTACCCAAGACTGGGCCAAAATTTCTGTTGTTAAGTACTTATAACGAGCCTAGATACAGGGAAGTCCTGGGAGAGGCTACACCCCGCTAGAATCTTGATTTGCCACACCATCCCAGGCTACATACATGTCCCTACAAAACCACACATGCACTCCAGACAATTCCCCAAACATCTGATTGACTAAAGGTAATGGAAAAATCAGAGATGCAGTGGCATGACTTAATGTCTATATTTCCACTGCCCACTAACTGGGTATGACATTAAACTGCATTCGGCCCTGCAAGTGGTCCTCCAGCTTCCAGGGAAATCATAGTGGTTGGTGGCAGGACTGGCACTAAGAGCAGCGTAAAAAAACTTCATGCAGCTCTGAGATGACAGACAGGACTCCATTCTGCCCTCCTTGGGAGTAGCTCTGCTGCAGCTACCTACCGCCCATAGGAAGGCTGCTTGCCTTATGAAGGGAATGGGGGAAAGCCGGAAATGTCACAACTGTTGGAGAGTCAATGGGGTCAGGCCTATTGGGGATCAAAATTGGTGTTGTGCTGAGATGTCACCCGCTGCATGGTAGCACTTGGGTCCCAATTTGAGGTGGCCCATCTGGGTAGGCACATGGAACGTCTTGTCTCTCTGGCATGATGATCATCTTTTTCTGCTATCGGAGGAGCTGCATAAATTCCGCATTTTAGTGGCAGCACTCTCTGAGGTGTACGCACCTGGCACTGGCCAGATCACTGTAGGTTGGTACACCTTTAATTGGTCTTGTTGCTCTGATGGCTGTCATACTCAGGGAGTAGCTGTTGCTGTGACAAATCAGCTTTTTCAGATGGTATCCAATGTTATTCTTACAATGAGCATATTATGAGACTCTTTTCATAGGTGACTTCAATTCAACCCCTGGCACTGATAGGGCTGGCTATGAGGATTGCGTTGGTTCCCATGGGCCTGGTGACTGTGGTGAAAGTGGGTCCATGTTCCTTGAATTTGCAAAAGGTCAGGAGCTGTGGATCACTGGATCATGGTTCCAGCACCCTGAGCCACATCGTTGGACTTGGTACTCCAATACTGGTGGTGTGGTGAAGGAGATCGATCACTGATTGATCTTTATTGGCAGATGCTATAGGCTCTTACTAAACTGCAGGGTCTGCAAAAGTACCCAGTTTGTGAATTCAACCACAGACTTTTTGTTGTTACTCTAAAAATCTAGCTTAGGTGCAGCAGGCTACTGCCTACTAGGAAAATGAGGCTGGACCTGGCCAGACTCCAAAATCAGGCTGTTTCTGACGAGTTTGCACTTAGTTTGTGTGAGGAACTTATGGACTTGGGTGTGACTGCTGATCCTAATGTGATATGGGAGAACTTCCGCAACAAGACGGTTGAAGACTTGAAGGTTCCTGAGAGTTGTGTTGGTGATACAGGTGTTCCCAGAAGAAGGTGTTTCATTTCACAGGGCACTCTGGATATCAATGAGAGAAGTCACAGTGTACGGCTTGATGGCTACTCCAGTCTGCACTGGGAACTGAGAAGGATGGCTGCAAGGGCACTGAGGGCAGATAAGGAGGTGTTTGTTAGTGTAATCTGTGAGCAAGTGACACACCATCTATGGTCTACTCATCCATGTCCTGCTTACAGAGAAATCGAAGCATTATGCACATCTGAATCTATTACTCGGAGAGACGCACTAAGGGTGGCTGATGGAATGGTCCTTACAGATAACACTGCAGTTGTGACCCACTGGGCTGGCTACTCTGAGCAGCTATTTAAAGCTGATACTCTGGCTAGCACTTTGGATATCTCTGGATCCACGGTTCTTCAGGCCGATCTTCCAATTAGGTGTCAATCACCCAGTCTCACTGAGATTGCACAGGTGGTGAACTAGCTGAAGGTAGGGAAGGCTGCATGGATCTGTAGTATCCAGGGTGAACTTCTACAGGTTGGTGGTAAAGCTGTCCTCCTGGAATTTTAAGCAATCTTTTCTTCCATTTGGGAGACGGGTTTCATCTAAAATGACTGGAAAGTGGGACTTGTCCCTATCCGGAAAGGAAAAGGTGATCGCCTGGATTGTGGCAAACACAGGAGGATAACACTGCTTTTGGTGCCGAGTAAGGTCCTTGTTAAGGTCATCCTCAATAGGATCTGTGATCACTTGCTCACCTACCAGTGACCAGCAGTCTGGTTTCAAATCTAAGAAGTCTACCATCAACTGCATCCTGGCACTGAGGGTTCTCATGGAATGCAAACGCGAATATCAACAGAGTTTCTTTGTAGATTTTCGTGAAGTGTTCGGCTTAGTTAATTGACTTGCCCTGTGGGACATCCTGAGACTTTATGGGATTCCTTCAATGTTGCTGGATATCATGGTCGGCCTGTACAAGCTGTAAAGCTGTAGAGCTTTTACTAACAAGACATTTTTTATAAACGATCTTATTAGTGATAGAAAGATTGATTTTATTGCGCTAAATGAAACATGGCTTAACTCAAATGGGGCGGCAGTTTTAATCGAATCTGCGCCTCCGGATTACAGTTTTACTCGTGCAGACCGCCAGGGGAAAAAGGGGGGCGGATTTGTAAACATTTACTCGAGCCGGTTAAAATGTAAAGATGTTAGTTTTGGTAAATTTAAGTCCTTTGAGTATCTCGCCGTTGTCATTCATGGAGATTCTCACGTTCTCGTATTATCCGTGTATAGACCTCCTAAATATAACGCGTCTTTCCTTGAGGAATTCTCTGACTTAATGTCAATTTTAGTTACAAACTATGACGCACTCTTAATAGTCGGCGACTTTAACTTTCATGTCGACAATCAGTGTGACCAAAAGGTAAAGGAATTCATGAACCTCCTGGACTCTTTTCACTTGAGGCAGCTCGTTAATCAGCCTACACATAAAGCAGGTCATACGTTAGACTTAGTGATTACTAAAGGACTTAAAGTTGATATAAAGCAGGTCATTGATATCGGTCTATCAGACCATTTCCTTCTACTATTTAATATAGAAATAAAGATAGAAAACGCTCATGAGAAGCATTTTGTTAAAAAACGCTTCTTTGACTCATCAGCAGCTTTAAAGCTTACAACTATTCTAAGCAATCAGTCCGTTTATAATGCCAACTATAATACCGAGGATAATGTAAATAGTAAAGTGAAAAACTTTAATTCTAAAGTAAGAGCTGCTGTTGACATAGTTGCACCTGAAAAGACAGTTAAAAAATCTTCTAGCAGTGTTATTCCATGGAAGACCCAAAGAGTGTCTGATTTAAAAAGAACATGTCGTAGAGCTGAGCGTAAATGGAGGAAAACTAAACTAACTATCCATTATGAGATATTGAAGGCTAAAATAACAGAATACAATAACACTGTCCGTCTTGAGAGGCCTGCTATTTCTCTAATATTATAAATAACAATGCTAGTAATCCCAGAGTCTTATTTTCAACAATTGATCGTCTGTTAAACCCAGGTAACACAAAGGAATGCCCCCAGAATACTTCCAGTGAAACCTGTGAGAACATTGCTGTATTTTTCAATCAAAAAATTAATGATATTAGAGATAACATAGTATATCTCCCCAACACTGCAGAACCTCCAAAGCCCCGGTACCCCATTATAAACAAATTAAATGCTTTCACCAGGATAGATTTACCTGAATTACATAGTATAATCTCTCAACTGAAACCCTCCACCTGCGTCCTTGATCCAATACCAACCAGGTTTTTCAAAGAAATATCAGGCGTGCTAATTGACAATATTCTGGACATAGTTAATTCGTCATTAGATACGGGGGTCTTTCCAGACTGTCTTAAGACTGCTGTAGTTAAACCCCTGCTCAAGAAAAATAATCTTGACCCCTCTGCCTTTGAAAATTTTAGACCCATCTCTAACCTGCCCTTCTTAAGTAAAATTCTAGAGAAGGCAGTCATTTTGCAATTATATGACCACCTCAATAAACATGCTATTCTTGATACAGGCTTCAGAACAAATCACAGCACAGAAACTGCACTCGTTAAAGTAGTAAATGACTTGCGGGTAAATGCAGACAGAGGCCATTTATCTGTTCTCATCCTCTTAGATCTGAGTGCTGCATTTGACACCATTGATCACAATATTCTTAGAAATCGCCTTAGTCAATGGTTGGGCCTCTCTGGCAGTGTCTTAAATTGGTTTGAATCCTACCTGGCAGGTAGAAAATTCTTTGTGAGTTGTGGTAATCAAATCTCAAAGACACATGATATCCTATATGGTGTTCCACAAGGCTCTATCCTGGGTCCGCTGCTCTTCTCAATCTATATGCTACCTTTAGGTCAGATTATCTCAGGTTACAACGTGAGCTACCACAGCTATGCTGATGACACACAGCTGTACTTATCTATAGCACCTGATGACTCCGACTCTTTCAATACACTAACACAATGTCTTGCTGGTATTTCTGAATGGATGAATAGTAATTTTCTCAAACTAAATAAAGAGAAAACTGAAATTTTAGTAATTGGCAATAATGGATTCAATGAGGTTATCAGAAATAAACTTGATACACTAGGATTACAAATTAAGACGGAAGTAAAAAATTTAGGGGTAACCGTTGACTGTAATCTGAATTTTAAATCGCATATTCATCAGACTACTAGGACAGCATTTTTTCACTTAAGAAACATAGCTAAAAGTTAGACCTCTTATATCATTGAAAGATGCAGAGAAATTAATTCACGCTTTTGTTTTCAGTAGACTAGATTACTGTAACGCACTCCTCTCAGGACTACCCAAAAAAGACATAAATCACTTGCAACGAGTGCAGAATGCAGCTGCTAGAATCCTAACTGGGAAAAAAAAATCTGAACACATTTCTCCAGTTTTGATGTCACTACACTGGTTGCCTGTGTCATTCAGGATTGACTTTAAAATACTGCTTATGGTTTATAAAGCCTTAAATAATCTCACCCCATCTTATATATCGGAATGCCTGACACGTTATATTCCAAATCGTAGCCTTAGATCTTCAAATGAGTGTCTCCTTATAATTGCAAAAGCTAAACTTAAAAGAAGTGGTGAGGCGGCCTTCTGCTGTTATGCACCTAAAATCTGGAATAGCCTGCCAATAGGAATTCGCCAGGCAAATACAGTGGAACACTTTAAAACACTGCTGAAAACACATTACTTTAACATGGCCTTTTTATAACTTCACTTTAACTTAATACTGATACTCTGTATGTTCAATTCTTCATAATAACTATTGTCACGCACGCGCGAGTAGGAGGCCGCGGATTGATTCGATAGCACCTGGGAAACCACTCGCCGCCAGGGAATGGTGGGGTATTAACTTTCTCCCTCTGCTTCCTCATAGAAAGAAAGACCTTCCTGCACCATAGGCCTGGATTGACCTCAGTGCGATACTTCCGCCCTTCCTCCGCCATCTTGCCCTGACGTCATCCTTCCCATCCTCCCTTGCGGTCCTTCCCGGCATTCCTCCACTTCCGGCTCCTCCCCAATAAAATGGCCGCGACGCCAGGAGTCGGCGTCGCATTATGAACTATTTTGTTTATAATTTTGACCTGTTTTTGTTTGTATTTACAATATACGGGGCCGGAAAACCCCAACCCTTGCTACTGTCTCCTCGGTCCTTTACAAGTGGCGTAGCCGGCAGGATAGAGATCCCGGAATGACGGAGGGACAGGACCTGAACACCGTCCTGCAGGGAATGAACGCCCAACTCCAGGCCCTGCAGCAAGCGCAAGCCGCTACCACCGGGAGCTGGAGGCCACGAGGCCAGGTTAGTGGAAGCCCAACGGGCGAGACCAGACCCGCCCAGGCAGCCGCCTCATCCTATGGTCCGATGGGCCCTTCGGAGGACGCCGATGCCTACCTGGGCATGTTTGAGAGGACGGCCACCCGGAGCGAGTGGCAGCGGTCAGTGGGCGTCCATCTTGGCGCCATACCTGAAGGGACCCGCGCTGCGGGCCTATTATGACCTCCCTGAGGAGGAGGCCGCTAATTACGACCTCCTCAAGCCCGAAATACTGGCCCGCTACGGCATTAGCCGGGCCAGCAGGCGGCGAATGGCGGAACTGGGTCTTTGACCCGCCGCGCCGCCCAGGCGCTCGTTGAGTTCTGGGGCAAGATGGGCGCTGGCTACGGCCAGAGAGCCCGACGGGCGGAAAGTGGTCGGCGGGTGGCCTGTGAAGGCCTGGTCAACGCGATGCCCAGTTCCCTCGCCCAGCAGGTCGGGGACACGCCTATCAAAACATGTCGGGCCTCCTCGACGTCCTGGAGCGTCAGTTGGCGGTCCCCCGACTTGGGGGGTCAGAAAAGCCTGCTCGCGGGAACCGCAGGGACGGGCGGCCACCCCGAGCCCCTCGACGCGCTGCAGAAGCGCCAGCCAGAGCCAGAGAGGCCGGGTCCGCGCGCTGTTTCAAGTGTGGCGAGACCGCCACCTGCTGCCAAACTGCCCCATCACATCGCCCGGAGCCTATGGACTGCAGCTGGACATCACGGAGAGGTATTGTACCCGCCGCATCCCTTGGCGAGTCGAATCGGGAGTGGTGTTGCTAAATGGGCACGCCGTGGTGGCTTTGTTTGATTCCGGCAGCAACATTACCATTGTTGCTCGCCGTTTCGTCTTACCGCAACAGTGGTTAAAACAGCACTTGTTGGTTACCTGTGTGCATGGGGGGACTAGGTCATATCGTTCCGCTCACTGCTATGTTACCTGGAAGGGGAACCAATCAAATGACGGTCGCTGTGTTACCTGACCCCCTTCCCAGTGATTCTGGGACAAGACTGGTCTAAAAGAATCAGCGGTAAGCCATTCGCGCTCCCGGGCCTCGTTGGATCTTGTTATGAGGGGAAAAGGCACCCCCCGCGGCCTCCACGCCGTGCACAAGGGCAGGCCCTATGGGGCTGGTGTCTCGGGGACCTTTCCGTGGCTACGGACCTTGACCCGGAAGATTCCGCGGAGAAGGGACTAGCCAGGAACTCTTCCCGGGCCCAGGCCCCAAGACCCTCTCGGCGCCTGGACCATCAATTTCGGTCCACGCCGCCTCCTTTAAGAGGGAGCAGTGGAATGATGACTCCCTGCGCTTTGCCCGAATGCGATCGTTCTGCCTAACAGCTCAACAGCGGACGGATCCACACCGGGAACCCTTCTTTGTCCTTGAGAATGATCTGTTGTACCGGTGGCTACCCATGAGGGCGAGGTGCGGAAGTTGTTGCTAATTCAGCGTACCTTCCGGCGGAGATATGCGAGTTGGCACATGCTCACCTCCTAGGCCCACCTCGGGGCGAAAAACACTGGAGAGGATTAAGCCCGCTTTTACTGGCCTGGGATCAATGAGGAGGTCCGGCGGTTCTGTCAATCCTGTCCGAGTGCCAGACCCGCCAGATTCCTAGGAGGGACCGTGCTCCTCTAGTCCCTATTCCCCTCGTGGACATCCCCTTTGAAAGGATAGGGGTCGATTTGGTGGAACCCTGGAGCCCTCAACCCGTGGCCACAAGTATATCCTAGTCATGGTGGACTATGCCACCCGGTACCCAGAGGCGGTTCCCCTGCGCCCGCTAATACTAAAAGCATCGCACGGGAACTGGTTAACTTGTTTTCACGCTGGGCATACCCAAGGAGGTCCTCACGGACCAGGGTACGCCCTTCACTTCGGATACGTTCAAGGAGGTAGCCAAATTACTGCAGATAAAGCACCTGAAAGCGTCAGTCTATCACCCGCAAACTGGCGGGTTGGTGAGCGATTTAATCAGGCGCTTAAGCAGATGCTCCGCAAGGTAGTCAGCGGGACGGCAGGAACTGGGACCAGCTCCTCCCGCCGTGCTTTTGCCTACCGGGAGGTACCCCAGGCCTCTACAGGCTTCTCCCCTTTGAATTACTATACGGGCGACAACCCCGGGAATCCTCGACATCCTAAAAGAAGGCTGGGAGGCGAGGCTCTTCCCTCCTCTAACATTTTGGAGTGCGTGCGCAACTGCGCGACCGACTCACAAAGATCAGGCCCCTCCTAAAAGAGCACGTGACTCGTGCGCAAGCAGCGCAGGCCGGTGTTACAACCGCAACTCCGTCCTCAGGGAGTTCCGCCCGGGGGACCGAGTTATGGTGCTCGTCCCGACCTCCCACTCGAAGCTGCTCGCTCACTGGCAAGGGCCTTACGAGGTTAAGGAGAGAAAGGACTCGTCGACTATTTGGTGAAACAGCCCAATCGTCGACCGGTGAGAGGATCTATCATGTCAACCTGTTAAAGCCCTGAGAGATAGAGAGGAGCTCCCAGCTCCCGTAGGTCACTCTCCCTTTTCGCAAGCACAACTGCCCTTAACCTCGGCGAAGAGCTGACCCCAAGCAGCGGCAGGAGTTAGCCCAAACACTCCGAGCCATCCCGAGGTAGTGGCGAGTCACCCGCCGGACCGCGCTGATTGAGCACGATATAGTCACGGAGCCCGGGGTAATCGTCCGGGAGAGGCCCTACCGACTCCCGGAGGCAAAACGCGCAGAGGTCGAACTGGAGGTGAAACGTATGTTGGACATGGACATAATTGAAGAGAGCCATAGTCCCTGGTCCAGCCCTATTGTCCTCGTCTCCAAGCCAGGCGGCTCCTGGAGGTTCTGTAATGACTTTAGGCGTCTGAATCAGATCTCCAAGTTCGATGCCTACCCCATGCCCGCATTGGACCTCCTTGAGCGGCTGGAGTGCGGCTCGATATCTGACTACCCTTGACATGACAAAAGGGTATTGGCAAATTCCTTTAACGGCATCCGCAAAGGAGAAAACGGCCTTTAGCACCCCTAGCGGGCACTGGCAGTACAAGGTCCTCCCATTTGGGCTGCACGGGGCCCCGGCGACCTTCCAACGTCTGGTAGATAGAGTGCTGAAGCCCCACCAGTCCTATAGCGCCGCCTACCTGGATGACGTTGTCATCTATTCCGGCACCTGGGAGGAGCATCTACTGCAGGCCGCAGCTGTCCTCCTAACACTGGCTAAAGCCGGCCTCCGCATAAACCCCGGAAGTGTTTTTGGATTAAAGGAGGCCAAATATTTAGGCTACCTCGTGGGACAAGGACAGGTGCGGCCACAGAGCTCCAAAGTTAAAGACATCTTAGAATGGCCCGTCCGAGTACCAAGAAACAGGTGCAGGCTTTCTTGGGGCTTGCGGGTTACTACCGCCGGTTTGTTCCTCGTTTCTCCGAAAGAGCAGCACCCTTGACTGACCTGACAAAAGGGCGCCCCTATACGTGGTGTGGACCGACAAAGCAGAACACGCGTTCAGTGACCTAAACAAGGCCCTAACGCCGGCACCTGTGTTACGGACGCCCGATTTTGGGCTCCCGTTTATTCTCCAGACCGACACTTCGGACACAGGCCTGGGCGCCGTGCTGAGCCAAAGCGCCGATGGTGTCGAGCACCCTGTGATGTACCTTAGCGGAAACTGATGGACCGGGAGACCCGCACGCTGCAGTGGAGAGGGAGGCCTTGGCCATTAAGTGGGCAGTGACCCACCTCCGTTACTACCTGCTGGGTCGCGAATTCGCTCTGGTGACTGATCACGCTGCACTTCAGTGGATGTCCCTACACAAAGAGTCGAATCCGCGGGTCACCAGGTGGTTCCTGGACTTACAGCCGTATAAGTTCACTGTCACTTATCGGCGGGCACCCTTCAGGCCAATGCCGATGCCCTCTCTCGTATTCACGACCTCTCGGTTAGGTCCGCCCGACCTGACGGTCCTGGGCTAAGGGGGGGATCGTGTCACGCACGCTGAGTAGGAGGCAGCGGATTGATTCGATAGCACCTGGGAAACCACTCGCCGCCAGGGAATGGTGGGGTATTAACTTTCTCCCTCTGCTTCCTCATAGAAAGAAAGACCTTCCTGCACCATAGGCCTGGATTGACCTCAGTGCGATACTTCCGCCCTTCCTCCGCCATCTTGCCCTGACGTCATCCTTCCCATCCTCCCTTGCGGTCCTTCCCGGCATTCCTCCACTTCCGCTCCTCCCCAATAAAATGGCGCGACGCCAGGAGTCGGCGTCGCATTATGAACTATTTTGTTTATAATTTTGACCTGTTTTTGTTTGTATTTTACAATATACGGGGCCGGAAAACCCCAACCCTTGCTACTGTCTCCTCGGTCTTTACACTATTCACAGTGGCTCCAAAATCCATACTGACACCTACTCTCTCTTCTGTTTCTTTTTCCGGTTTCTTTGTGGTGGCGGCCTGCGCCACCACCACCTACTCAAAGCATCATGATGCACCAACATTGATGGACTGAAAGCCAGAAGTCCACGTGACCATCATCATCAGGTCCTTCCATGAAAACCCTAAATACAAAGAGGACTGTTTGACTAATGTTAGGTAGATTGCCCAGAGGGGACTGGGCGGTCTCTTGGTCTGGAACCCCTACAGATTTTATTTTTTCTCCAGCCTTTGGAGTTTTTTTTGTTTTTCTGTCCACCCTGGCCATCGGACCTTACTCTTATTCTATGTTAATTAATGTTGACTTATGTTTATTTTTTTATTGTGTCTTCTATTTTTCTATTCATTTTGTAAAGCACTTTGAGCTACATTTTTTTGTATGAATATGTGCTATATAAATAAATGTTGATTGATTGAATGTTGATACAATGGTACTGTGAGTACTGTGCAGAGTGGAGACAGAACCTCTGCAGTTTTTCCAGTTGATTCTGGAGTTTGCCAGGGTTGTGTTCCTTCTCCTACTCTGTTCAATGCTTACATGGACTGGGTGTTGGGCAAGGTAGTGGGATCCAGCGACTGTGGGGCAGCAGTTGGTGAAGAAAGATTCACTGATCTTGACTTAACTGATGATGCTGTGATCTTCGCGATGTCAATGGAGGCTCTGATCGAGAGACTAAACGAGGAGTCTGAGTGTCCTGGATAAAAACCAAGATCCAAGCCTTTAATAACTTATTAGGCACAGCCATCAGCAGTGTGTTGGTCTGCGGAGAGAGTGTCAACCTTGTTGAGTGGTTTACTTACCTCAGCAATGACAATCATGTCTCCTGTAACTCTTCCTATGAAGTCAGTAGACAGATTTGGAGTGCATGGGGGTTCATGAAGTCGGTGAAAAAGGGGTGTGTAGTGCTCCCAATAACTATGCGAAAGGACGAAGATCCAAAACTTTAGAGTCTTGGTGCTTCCTCTCTTGGTATATGGTTGAGGATCATCATTGTTGAGGACCTGAGTTACTGGACCAGGCCAAGGGGATGTCCATGTCTGGCTGTGGCAGATAGATGGTTATTTCCGGAGGGTTGGATTGGACTGTGTGTCTGCCTGGGGGGTTGCCAACCAGGATCCCGAGCTGTTTTATCGTGTGGTGGGTGTGGCAACCTGTTCTACCAGTGCCTGATCCCCAACTTGACCTGACCTAATTGGCAGATCAGACAAAGGAAAATCATCCATATAGGAATCAAATGTTAGATCCTCCATTTGTCAGTATTTTTTAAGTTCTCTGATTAGAAGATCAGTTGGTTGAACAAACGTGAGTTGCTTCCTAGTTCTTGTGATTATTTGAGAGCACAAAGTTCAGAAGCTTCATCAAAACAGGAAAAATACTTATTGAAGTGTGGTAGTCAGAATTTATTGTGATACTGTATATTTTACCTTTTCTGTTCTTCCAGTCGTTTTAATTGTCACAAAAACTATCCAGAGGTGTCTGTGGTGGTTGTGCAGCAGCATTTTTTTTCTGTAGGTTTGTGGTTAGGCGAGCATTCACCATGTATCACATTTTATTTCAACTCTCTTAATACCAACTTCACCAATTCCGATGATTCATCAAAGAAAAAGAATCTGGTTATTCTGGCTCATGAGACGGTGATAACCAGTGCTCCAGACATGAACAAAGGTTTTTAGTTTTGGCTCAAAAATAAGAATGCATACTGTGATATGGAATAATGAAAGAGTTCATGGGTCACAAAAATGTCACCTAAAAAGTTTGAAAAATTTAATTGTAAATAGATTTTATAATTTTAAATTTCATATTAAAAAATACTGTGGACTGATATGGTGATATGTAAAAGGCATGGTTATTGGACACATAAAAATAAAAAAAAACAACAAACAACATAGTAAACAGAGTCCAGAACTTTGGAACAACATAGTTTATAAAATAAATAATAAAAACTGGAAGACTAGTGACATCAAAATCATAACAAATTTCATAACTTTAAAATTTTATATTTCATATAGTAAGTAATAAGTCAGAATAGGTGGTTAAGGGGCTAATTTTACTATTAAAAATCTTACATCCCTATTAATAATTCATGACTGTGGGAATCATTTAAAAAACACCTGGATGATGTTCAATTCAAATATATTAAAGTAGAAGTTGATTGTTATTGTATCTAAATAAATATACATTGAGAGGCAGATTCAATGAATGCAAAAATCAACAAATGCATGGACACATAAAAGAGCCAGGATAAAAAAACCATGAGGCAGGACCTGTGCATGGGGTGAGGCCCCAGGTGGCAGTTTAGTCAGGGTGGCATTTTCAGGTAACTTTTTTTTTTTGTTCTGATTTAACATTATGAAATAACAATAAAAAATCTTAGGTATTAACCTTTTGGAATACAAACACACACATCCAGTACCTTATTTCTATACTACCTTTAAAAACAGTGTGGTGAACGGCTGGCATTTCAGTCCGGTTTTGACGTCCCTCCAAGGAAGACAACAGCCTTTATAGGACAATACATCCCCCCGGGATGCTAGATAGCAGCTCCCCTGGATGGAAATAGTTGCAGGGCAGCATGGGACATGGAGTCCGGTTCTTCAGCCCTGTTGGGTGCCGTGGGTGTCACTAGGGGGGAGCTCACCAAGAACCAAGGGGATATTACGGTGACATTAACCCGGAAGTACTTAGGAATCAGTAGGACGGAAACCTGCAATACTCCTGGGACACCTGAAGAAGGCGTTTGACCCGGAGACGGAATACTTCAGAGTCAAAGACTTTAAAAGGACTATGGGAAACCCTGGCAGATCGAGCCGGAATTGGGTGGTAGAGAACTGAGCTGCTGGGAGTGGAGGATTGTGGATTATTGTTATTATTATTATTGTTATTTGTATTGATTGGAAGAATTGTGGAGAGTGTGGAGCTTTGTGCACTGTTGAAGTAATTATTATTAAAATCTTCTTGGTGTTTTATATGTGTGTCCGGGACGTCTGTCCGGTGGGTTCAATGGGGCAACAGTGACCCCTAGCATCCACAGCAGTGACAAATATTTTCATTTTAAAAGTTTGAAATTTGGCATAAGGCTGTTCCAGAAATCAAAATGGTGCATGCGCATTTCAAAGCCAAATGTCAGTCCATGATATTACCGTTCATTTTTCCACTATCTAACCTGGATCTGCAAAATTAATAAAAATTAATTTATCAGAAAGATGGGACCTTATAAACATCATTAGCAGTCACATACTGGCTTAAAACTGTTTACAGCCCAAGAAATCAACAAATTGTTCAGCATGTGATGGCACGTGCTCAAAGATTCTTGCAGTAAAATCATCATTGCTGAAAGCATCTTTCAGAAAGTTATACATTTGAGGTGTGAAATTTCGTAAAACACACAGAAACTGTAACAATCACCCAATGTATATCACAGGTAAAATATGAAAACACATTATTTTGTTGCTGGGTAATAATAATAATGGTGACAGTACCATTCTTTCTTTCTTTTTAACGAAACTTACTAGCCTAAAATAATCAAAAATGCAATGAACTATCAAGATTATCTCAGCCATTTACCTATAAAGCCTCTTTACCCTATCATTGCTAATATATGCAGATAACACAACATTATTATCCAATGAATGCACAGAGTCAGTTTTTGTAGATATGGAGATCTTTTATAATGTAGCAAGAGAAGGAGCTAATGTGATGAATATAATTATCAATTTATTGATGGTACTGAACAACAGAGGACAGAATTTGCAGAGTTTTAATGCAAATTTTAATGTAAGCCCATTTGAGAGATGCTTACACTTTGAATTAAATCCATCTTTAGCAGCGCATTTAATGTCTACAGTTGCAGTCCTGTTTAATTTTACTTTGCAATGTCTATGTCACTTTGTGGATTATTGTTTTTATTATTTTCGGTAGATTATTGTCTACATGTTGTAGCCCATAATTGTTGCCCTCTTCCCCACAATGTTTATGACAAGTTGGTGCACCTGCATGTCATATGTTGGCTGTTAATAGGCAGCAAAAATGCACTTTGCCTCAGGCAGCATTTTGTAACAATCATCTATCACCATTTCCAACATGTTGAGTTACTAAAACACCATGGTTGAATCCTAGGATGCTAAAAGGACAAAAAAATGTAACAAACCCAGACATATTTAGAATTTAAATTAAAATCACAAACAAACACAGGTGCAGGCACACTTAAACAAAAGAACTGGTTAGAATAAGCTAATACTAATAAACTAATGAACACTTCCACCAAGCAAGGGGATAGTCTCTCTCATTCTACCTAACATAAACCAACTAAATCATTCCTCATGGTTTTCAGGCTTCACATTGAAGACTTCAATCCATTAATGTAGGAACTGCACGTTGCTTTGATTAGAGTGGTGGTGACGCAGATTACCACCACAGAAAACCGGAAAGAGAACAGCAGAGAAAGTAGGGTTTAGTACAGATTTCAGAGCCATGAAAAAAATGATCATTTAATGCATATACAGGATTTCAGGGTTACACTAAAATGAAGCTATGAGAAAGCCATGTTAAAATAATGGATTTTTGTCTGTTTTTTAAAATGTTCCACCGTATTAGACTGGTGAATTTCTAGCGTTAAGATTTTCCAGATTTAAGATGCATAACAGCAGAAGGCTGCCTCACCACTTCTTTTAAGTTTAACTCTTGGAATTATAAGCACACTCAATTGAAGATCTAAGGTTACAATTTGGAGTGTAAGGTGAAAGGCATTCAGAAATATAGAATGGCGCAAGATAATTTAAGGCTTTGTAAACTGTAAGCAGTATTTTAAAATCAATTCTAAATGGCATGGGTAAACAATGTAGTAACATCAAACCTGGACAGATGTGCATGGATTTTCTTTTCCTAGTTAAGATTCTGGTAGCTGTATTCTGCATGAGTTGTAACCGATTAATGCTTTTTTTTGGTAGTACTGAGAGGAGAGAGTTACAGTAATCTTGTTGACTATAAACAAAAGCGTGAATTAATTTTTCAGCATCTTGGTAAGTTATAAAGAATCTAACTTTTGCTATATTTCTTAAGTGAAAAAATGCTGTCCTAGTAATCTGATTAATATGTGATTTAAAATTTAGGTCAGAGTCAATACTTACCCCTGTCTTGACTTTTAAGCCTAATGGATCGAGTTTATTTCTAATACCCTCATTATATCCATATCACTAAGATTTTGATTTCTCCTTATTTAGTTTGAAAACATTGGTACTCATCAATTCAGAAACACAAGTAAGACATTGTGTTAGTGAAACAAGAGAGTCGGGGACATCAGGTGCTATTGATAAATACAGTTGTGTGTCGTCAACATAGCTGTGGTATCTCACATTATGCCTTGAGATTATGTGACCTAATGGAAACATATAGATTGAAAAGAGCAGTGGACCCAGGAACACAATATAGAATATTATGTGTCTTTGAAGTATAATTACCATAACTAGCAAAGAATTTTCTACCTGTCAAGTAAGACTCAAACCAATTTAGGACATTGCCAGAGAGGCCCACCCACCAACTTAATATGATTTATAAGAATATTATGATCAATGGTATCAAATGCGGCACTCAGGTCTAAGAGGGTGAAAACATATAAATGGCCTCTGTCTGCATTTACCTGCAAGTATGTTTGTCCGGCATGTTTTCTTTAAATCAGACAATCTTTGGGTCTTCCATGGTGTAACAGTGCTGGAGGATTTTTAACTGTCTTTTCAGGAACGACTATGTCAGAGGCAGCTATCACTTTAGTATTAAAATTTTCCACTTTACTATTTACGTTATTATCACTATTATAGTAAGCATTACAAACTGACTGGTTGCTTACAATGTTTGTAAACTTGCAGATGAATCAAAGAAGCATTTTTTAACAATATGCTTTCATTAATTTTATCTATCAGTATTTCTATGTTAAATAGTAAGAGAAAATCGTCTGACAATCCAATAGTCACAATCTGCCTCTCATCAACTTTTAGTCCTTTAGTAATCACTAAATCCAACATGTGCCCTCCTTTATGTGTTGGCTGACTAATGTGCTGATTCAGAGCAAAAGAGCGCAGGAGGTTCATGAATTCTTTTGCTTTTGATATTAAAATTAAAGTTGCCAACTATTAGGGAACTTTCATAGTTGGTAATTATAATTGATACCTAGT
Organism: Polypterus senegalus; assembly: GCF_016835505.1. Taxonomy (NCBI): domain Eukaryota; kingdom Metazoa; phylum Chordata; class Cladistia; order Polypteriformes; family Polypteridae; genus Polypterus; species Polypterus senegalus. The sequence continues at coordinate 41,643,023 of NC_053159.1, forward strand.
GTGAGAATTCCTCAAATAAACACACATTGTAAATGTATGCACTGCAACATACATCTGACTTTCATACCTAACCACTTTTGAACAAGTTACTGTTTTTTCTCTAATTGAGTATATAGAGGGTGGTCCAGATCTAATTCTGCAATTTTTATTACGCTATCCTTATATATAATTTGATAGTATCCATATGTATGGTGTTCGCGTCAATACCCCGTACGTAGGGTGTTTGCGTCAATACCTCGAGTGAATACAAGTTAGAACCGTGCAATGGGACTCTGCCTCTGTAGTTAGAACATAACGTGGCAAACGCGGACACAGTATTGCATGATTGGCTAAGAATGTTCAAATGCTACAGTGACGCTGCTGGACGGCCAAGTACAGTAAGTCGTGTTGGTTTGAGCAGATAACAGTAAGTTCAGTGTTTTAAAATGTGTTATTGAATCTAGCTGACGTATATGAGCCGGAAGAGAATTCCTGAGTTCAGGAGCACTATGAGAGACGCTCGAGCTCCCGTAGAACAGAGTCTGACGTGTGGTACAGAAAGTAGAGCTGCAGATGAGGATCTGAGTGAGCGAGACGGGTGTCAGTCTGTAGGAGATCAGTGAGGTCGTGGAGAGCTTTAAATGTTAAGAGCAGTATTTTGTATTGTATTCTGTAGTTAACAGGGAGCCATGGATGCTGAGAGAGAATCGGTGTAATATGTTCAGTGGATTTAGAACAGCAGGTTATTATCCTGGCAGCTGAATTTTGAATAAGTTGTAAGTGATGGATACGTTTTTGTGGGATGCCCGACAGAATAGCATTACAGTGATCTATACATGAGGTGACTCGGGCATTAATCAATACTTCAGTACTGTGTTGCATAAGAACAGGACGAAGTCTAGAAATGTTTCGGAGATGGAAGAAGGCAGTCCACGAAATGTTACTTATATGGGAGGAATTATTTAACAATAATAATAACTATTATTATTATTAGTATTATTTAATAATTGCCTTTATTAGTGTATAAATGGATATAAATAATTACATTTATACAATTCGCCAAAATCTTCTGTATGTAAACGATACTGTTTTAAATGTTATTGTTTTTTCATCAGAAAACCCAGTTTCCACATCTGCGTGTATTAGTTTAAATGGCACTTTTACCACTCTCAATTGGGCGGACGCACTGACATATCGTCAGCTGGGCAACACAGTGAATGTGGTGTCTGTCTATATATGTCTATGATTTGTTCACTTTCCGACGTAGTGTAAATAAAGTAAATTCATTTCACTGTAGTGCGTATTCCGTACGTAATACCATGTAACACATTATAATTCTCCAGCTTTATACGAATATACCCATGCCACCGAAAAAAAGACGTACAATTCCATGGTCCACTTCAGATGTCAGAGAAAATTCTCTTTCAAGGGCGTCACAAACGCCACAGCAGACACAATCCAAAGTACATAAACTTACAATAAAATGTGAATCAGAAAACTATTTGTTCTATTTCTATGTTCTGTTTCTTTCATTTGGGAAATTCACCAGTTATAGTACTCCTACTAGTAACTTATTAAGTTTATTACATAGAAAATCAACCGAAAAATCCCGGACCATCGAGAAGTGTGCAAACTGATGACATGGAGAATTGTCTTTGTGCTGAACTGGAATTACCAGTCAACGTATTTATAAGTCAAAGTCATCCAGATGATCTGGATGTGCATAATTAGATCTGGAACACCCTGTAGTTTGTATAATGCAATATTTTGGTATAGTGATGATAAATATTTAAAAATCTAAGAGAAACAGGTGAACAATGGGAGATTATACAACAAATAAACCCTTTTTGTATTCTAATCTAAGTGTTATTTTTCCCCAGGGCTGGTCTGCAGTATTCACAGAGGACACATACAAAATAAGAAACTTCAGAAACAGATGACATAAAGGAAGAGTGGAAAAACTCTCTAAGTGATAGAAGTAGTGATATGGGACTTGGAGGAAAGAAAAACAACAAAAGAAAAGAGAGAGATACAGAACATACAATAGATAAACTTGACATTAATGATAACACCTGCTGAATTATTTTCCTTTGTTTTCCAGTTGGGAGTAGCCAAAAAAGTGTTTAATAAAGTAGTAAAGGAGTGATAACTTGGCAACTGGATAAAAAAAAACTAATTTTGGTAATTCTAAAAATGCAGCCCACAAACACCACAGCCATGTCCATGTTTTTGCTAAAAAAGCCAATTTGCAGATAAAAGGGCATCCTAACAGTCCTATCTGACAGAAGAGATGAAAAAGCAGGTTGTGCATGTCCAGATTCTTTTGATAATATTTAACTTTACCAGGTGTACTGTGCTGAATAGGATAACATAACAGTATATTTGTGTTTGCACTGTGAAATGTAATACTTTCAAAGCAAATATATTTATATCATATTTATGAAATATTCAGTGAGGACATTTAGCATGGTTGCCCCATGGCTACACGTTTAAGGAGTTATTGTTAGCATGTGCGTGATGATTTCCAAACTTCACCTAGCAGCAGAGAGAGAGAGAGAAAGAAAGAGAGAGAGAGAGAGAAAGAGGTTGGGAGCATGCACTGATAAAGCGCGTTGGCGCACCCACCACACGACAAGCCACCTGGATTGATTAGGACCCAAGTACAGCTGTGCAATGGGTGATAAGAGCAGTGTGAAAAAGTGAAGTCACAGCAAGTCTAATTTGCAGCACTGGCATAACAATTATTTGTAATAGTTGATTTTTTGAGCATTAGGGCATACTGTACAGCAAGACAAGCAGCTGCTGCTTCTGGGGAAAGGATGAGTGAACATGAATAAGAGAGCAATCTAATGCTGATGATCATTCTAGCTATGATGATGATAACAACTTTTATTGATATAGCATTTTTTAATAGTGACATGTGTACCTCAAAGTGCTTTTAAAAAGTGTGTCAAATGGTTATAATGACAAACATTAGCATCTTATCTAAAAATATTTATTGTGGTCAGATGGCTAGGCAGAAGTTTAAAACAAACACTTCTGCCAGAAAAGACAATGAAAAAATAAACCCCCCTGGTATTGCAAGTCCTCCCATGGCATTCTACAATATTTAAGTGTGAAAACGTTGTTAACTAAGATCTAGCTGTGTTGCAACATCCTTGAAAATTTGAACTGGAAGGTATAATATAAGTTGTAATGTTCATTCTTTTCAACATAGATGATGTTTGAGAAGTACATTGGCCAGGATACAATGGTTTATGCAGGGTGCCACCACATGACATGAAAGGGAAAAAGACACAAGTCATGATTGGTAACTGTGTAACGATTGCCCTAGACTCCAAAGAGGGCCATGCTACATTACCAATAACTTAAAACATTGGACCTGGCTGTTCTGTCACTTCTCCCCTCCCAGCTTAGTATTAAGCAAAGAAAAAAAAAAAAAAATTGTGGAACAACACCTCAAAAAATGTATAAACTATATTTAAACTAAATGTAGCTGCATTTTCCCAAAATTATCAAAGTTCTGCAGCTTCAACTCAAAAAATGGGATTCAACAAAAGCCTGACACGCAGAAATGATACCACAGACAAAATATCTTCGTTTTTAAAAGTAAAACAGTTCACACAAAAAAGAAAATTGAAATAACAAAAAAAGGGAAAAATTAATGTTAAGAAAAGTTCAGTTCTAGGCTTAATCTTGTTATATCACAAACTGTTACCACTTCAAAATGTTTCAGAACCATTTCTAAACAGTCAGAAAACTGTATGCTTATCCCATTTCTAACTTGAAAATGGGTCTTTCAAGTCCCTCTTTACTGGAACTTGTTCTTACCACAACTAAGCTTATTATCACACTGTTTCTCAGTTATAGTACGAAGATTCTATTTCTTACTAACTTATAGGGGGAAAGGACTATACCATAAGTTATGACTATGAAAGAAATTTATATTCTATTCAAATTAAGCAAACATTAATATGAGTTTAACTCAAGACTTTAACTTTCTAAGATTGGCGCTTACATCTCCTACCCCTAATTGGCTATGCAGGGGCGGAGACAATTATTATACTTTACTTAAATATGAGCCAATTACTTTTATATTAACTATTCTTTTCAAATCATTAACAATAACACTGCAAACAAACATTTTAAAAATTTCATATTTCAAACATTGGCTGTTTCTTGAAGCAGACACAGTTTTTTCACGGTCTGTCCAGAGTGCTGGTTTTGGTCTGTACACAAACTCTTCTGACTGCACCTTTAGCATCTGGCATTGTCTTGATGACTCGACCCATTACCCAGGAATTGTGAGATGTAGCTTTATAAACAATTAAAACAACGTCCCCTGGTTCAAAATTTCTTCTTGGTGCAAGCCATTTTTGACGTTCTTGAAGTATTGGCAAATACTCTTTTGTCCATCTTTTTCAAAACAAATCAGCCATGTATTGAATTTGTTTCTAGCGTCTTCTTGGGTATGGTTCGTTTTCTGAAACGAGTTCAGCTGGTATTTCAGGTTTTGTCTTCAGTAATAACAAGTGATTGGGTGTGAATGGTTCCAAATCATTTGGGCCATCTGATGTCTTTGTAAGGGGTCTGTTATTGAGTATTGATTCCACTCTACACATCATTGAGGGAAGGTTTTCATCATCAAGTGTTTGTTGGTTTAGTGTTGAATTTAAAATCTTTCTTATGCTTCTGATTTGTCTTTCCCACACTCCACCTTGATGAGAGGCTGATGGTGGATTGAAAATCCATTTGATTTGTTCTTGCATCATAGTATCACTGATTTTTTTGTGTTCCAATTTTTTAATAGCTTCTTGTAGCTCTCTTTCTTCTCCAACAAAATTTGTTCCATTGTCTGAGTGCATGATTGTAACTTGCCCTCTTCTATCCGTAAATCGGAGTATGGCTTGAATACAAGAATCAGTGTCTAAGCTATGTGCGATCTCAATTCCTCCCATCCCCGCTGACCACCTTGCGAAGCATCTGTTTGGGAGTCTGATTAAACCTCTCCACTAGACCGTCGGTTTGAGGATGATACACCGCGGTCTTTAAGTGCTTTATTTTCAGTAACTTGGCCGCTTCCCTGAACGTCTCCGAGGTAAAAGGTGTTCCTTGGTCCGTTAGGACTTCTTTAGGAATACCAACACGCGCAAATACTCCTACTAGTTCCCGTGCAATTGCTTTAGATGTAGCTGAGCGCAAGGGAACAGCTTCTGGATATTGGGTCGCATAGTCCACGAGGACTAATATATATTTATGTCCTCGGGCTGAGGACTCCAAGGGTCCTACAATATCGACCCCGATTCGTTCAAATGGGACATCAATTAAGGGAAGGGGAACGAGAGGAGCACAGTCCTTCTTAGGAATTTGCCGCAATTGACATTCTGGACAAGAAATGCAAAAACGCCGAACCTCCTCATTAATTCCCGGCCAATAAAATCTGAGCTTAATCCGCTCTAAAAGTTTTTTCGGAGCCTAAATGGCCTCCAAGGAGGTGGGCATGAGCTAATTCACAAACCTGCCGCCGGTAAATTCGTGGAATTAACAACAGTTTCCGAACCTCCGCCCCATGTTCCGCGACCCGAAATAATAGATCATTTTCTATTACAAAGAGAGGTCCTTGTGGCATGGGCTGATGTGTGCGTTGGCCGTTGACAAGGACTACTGCATTTTTTACGTAATTTTAGGGAGTCATCGCTCCACTGCTCCCTTTTAAAAGAAGCCGGTGTTTGTTTAAACTGAAAGTAAATGTCGGAGAGAGGGTCCGGTCTGACCTCAAGGGGAGGGGATTCCTCCCGACTCGTCGAGACGCGGGTGGATGACGTATTTGCCTGCGACGGACCAGGAATCTCCCCGTCCTCCTCATGGGCTTCCGTATCTCTCTCCGCCGGCCGTACACGGCATGGAGACAGCTTGAGACGAGCTATCCCCATCTACAACGAGGCCTAAGTTTTTATCAGGAGTAGTCAATAGTTTACCGCATTTATTTTCTGACCAGTCCCGTCCTAGAATCGCTGAGGATTAGGGTGGATCGCCATGGGATTTTTTTTTAGCGTTTCTCCCTGACTCACGAAACACAGGGCGGTGTCTTACATCCGGAGGTCTCCATGAATACATTTAATAATGGTCTTTTTTTTAATTCTCTGTCGCGGTAAAACATATCGGCAATCAACAATGGAAATGTTGCTGCCGGAATCAAACAGGGCAAGAAGTTTATAACCATTAATGACTACAAATCCTGTATTTGAACACGTCAAGGGGTTGGCAAGAGCACACAAACCATCTCCCCACCTACATCCTGCCTCAATCCCGGGTAGGTTGTACGCCCGGTGGCCCGGGAACTCAGAAACAGGCTCCGATGTATGTGTAAGAGACTTCTTCAGTAGGACGTGATCTCTAGGAAATCCACTAGAGGGCCGTTCTGCTCTCCCAGAGTTTAAGACTGGCTTGGGTGTTTTCAAGAGCTTTATTCCATTGAATGGAATTCACCCCAGTCCGGCTGGGCAAAGTTTTTAGGTAGGCCTTTTAAAAAGAGGAGACAGGCTACCTGTTGCACTATCTGGCAGGTGTTTAATTCAAATGGCCTTAGCCACACAGCCACCTGCTCCCTGAGGGTCATCGCCTGCTCCTGGACTGATCTCTCTGGATCAAGTGTCCAGTTTTTTATCATTTTCACCTGCTGCACTGGGGATAGCCCATATTAATCTGGGACCTCAGTCCCAATGGGCGGCTCAGCTCTCTCCTCAGAGAGAACATAATAAGCCCTTTTTGTTTCATCCCCAGAAACCAGCCTACGCCTGTATGCCCCCCTCACATTCTCCATTTGGTAAGTTATATGCCCGGGGGTGTATTTGAGGAGCGGAGCCTGTACTGAGTCATTCCTGACCCCCACACGCACTCCCCCCTCCAGAAACTCGGCCCCGGTACTCTCCTACCTGGTTCATCACCTGTCCGAGTCCTGGTTTCTTCTGGGACTTCATCCTGCCGACTACGCCACTGTCATAAAAACGAGTCCAAGACATCATAAAGGTTTGGGGCAGCCACCCGTATATTGTTTTTTCCCAGCTGCAAATGGGTGTTCTTATCAAAGAAACGATGTGCATCTCACAGAGTCCAAAACAGAATTGACTATAGTAGGGCAAGATGGAGGCTTTAAAGATCTTGAGAGGAAATGACGTCAAAGGGACCGGAACCAGAAGTGACGTCATCAAAGGGGCCGGCTTCGGAAGTGACATCATCAAAGGGGCCGGCTTCGGAAGTAACGTCTTCAGAGGCGCCGGAACCTTGCAGGTTTTCCCGGGAAAGGTCTGTAGGGAACTGAGAAAGACAGTCAGTGCACTCCGCCGCCCCCTGGTCGGATGTTTTATTACAATTACTCTAGCCCTTTAGCTGCCTCCTACTTGCACGTGTGTGACAATATATATATCACAAATTCAATCCAAAGGGCTATACAGTAATTCCTCCTCGATCGTGGGGGTTGCGTTCCAGACCCCCCCGCGATAGGTGAAAATCCGTGAAGTAGAAACCATATGTTTGTGTGGTTATTTTTTTATATTTTAAGCCCTTATAAACTCTCCCACCCTGTTAACATTATTAGAGCCCTCTAGGCATGAAATAACACCCTTTAGTCAAACGTTTAAACTGTGCTCCATGACAAGACAGAGATGACAGTTCTTTCTCACAATTAAAAGAAAGCAAACATATCTTATCTTCAAAGGAGCGCCATCATAAAGGAGCGCGTCAGGAGCAGAGAATGTCAGAGAGAGCGCTCGCTAAGAAAAGCAAACAATCAAAAACTCAATACATGCTTTTAAGTATACAGAAGCACCGCGATAAAGCGGCATTTTGTAGAGGAGCGTCCGTGTCCTCTGTGCAAACAGCCCCTCTGCTCACACCCCCTCCGTCAGGCAGAGAGAGCGAGAAAGACAGAGAGAAGCAAACAAGCACAGCGCGGGAAGCATATCTTATAGCATTGAGGAGTTTTAGTTAATATGTAATACATGCTCTGATTGGGTAGCTTCTAAGCCATCCGCCAATAGCGTCCCTTGTATGAAATCAACTGGGCAATCAAACTGAGGAAGCATGTAACCTAAATTAAAAGACCCATTGTCCGCAGAAATCGGCGAACCAGCGAAAAATCTGTGATATATGTTTAGATGTGCTTGCATTTAAAATCCGCGATAGAGTGAAACCGCGAAAGTCAAAGCGCGATATAGCGAGGGATTACTGTAGTCCATTGGAAGGAGAACAATGTGACGAGGTCAGTCAGATTTTGAAGCTTCGAGGAAAGATGTATGTCGGCGATATCCTGAAACTATAAAAAAAAAAGGTCACAGATCTCACCCTCCGAAAAAAATCGGCAATCCAAAGCCTATGAACAGTAAGAAGAAATAAAGAAAAAAAAAGTGTGCAGGTGGCCACCTCATTAACCTTTCCGCAGTGTTCGAAGCGAGATGTTTCTATTTTTTTTTCCTTGGCGTCAATATCGTTCATCTCCCTTGCTACATAAAACTACTTTTCCTCTCTCGATCACTTGCTTCTTGCCGATTTTAATTTCGACACTCCGACCCTTCATTGGCTGTCCAACCGGAACAGTGTTGTTGGTCGGCTTTCCAGATCCCACCCATGGAGGCAATGCCGTCAATCACTGCCTTGCAGTTCTCGATCCTGAACCGTGAAAGGCTCCACCACCTGAATCTGAGTGGAAGCCCCCAGCAGTGACGAAAAGCACACAAAAAGACAGACAAGACACAATAAAACACACACAGGTAAAACTCCTTACAGTAAGTGGCAGTGCTACAACTGGAAATGTGAATACAGTAATCCCTCGCTATATCGCGCTTCGACTTTCGCGGCTTCACTCTATCGCGGATTTTAAATGTAAGCACATCTAAATATATATCACAGATTTTTCGCTGGTTCGCCGCTTTCTGCGGACAATGGGTCTTTTAATTTAGGTTACATGCTTTCTCAGTTTGATTGCCCAGTTGATTTCATACAAGGGATGCTATTGGCGGTTGGCTTAGAAGCTACCCAATCAGAGCATGTATTACATATTAACTAAAACTCCTCAATGATATAAGATATGCATCCCGCGCGGTGCTTGTTTGCTTCTCTCTATCTTTCTCACTCTCTCTGCCTGATGGAGGGGGTGTGAGCAGAGGGGCTGTTTGCACAGAGGACACGGACGCTCCTCTACAAAATGCCGCTTTATCGTGGTGCTTCTGTATACTTAAAAGCACATATTGATTTTTTGATTGTTTGCTTTTCTTAGTGAGCGCTCTCTCTGACATTCTCTGCTCCTGACGGCGCTCCTTTATGACGGCGCTCCTTTGAAGATAAGATATGTTTGCTTTCTTTTAATTGCGAGAAAGAACTGTCATCTCTGTCTTGTAATGGAGCACAGTTTAAACGTTTTACTAAAGGGTGTTATTTCATGTCTAGAGGGCTTTAATAATGTTAACAGGGTGAGAGAGTTTATAAGGGCTTAAAATATATAAAAATAACCATACAAACATATGGTTTCTACTTCGCGGATTTTCACCTATCGCGGGGGGGTCTGGAACGCAACCCCCACGATCGAGGAGGGATTACTGTAATAAGAACTGTCTTAAGGTATATGCACTTAATAAAATAGCCGTGATTTTCCTGAATAAGTGCAAAAATTTTAAATGTGTAGTGATGCCAGAATAATTTTATTGTTATGGAATAAATCTGCCTTACATAAATTATGAAAAGGCCAAATTTAAAAATTGTTTTCATTAGATTTTTTAAATGTTAAACAGCACTAGTCTGACATATTACTTTATTTAAACTATTCCTGATATTTTGGTACATAAAAATAAAATATTACCTCACTGGATGATTTATGTTTCACTCTGGGAATTCTGAGAAAGCCAGGGTTTGAAGAACTAAGATTTTGACTAGTGAGGTACGAGATTGTTAAGAATTTTACAGACATTTAAGAGTATTCGAAACTAAACCCTAAAAGCCTCAGGTAGCCAGTGTAATGACACTAATACAGGTTTATAGGTTTTATTTGTTCAAATATTTTAATTTTGGTTTAGATTCTTGCTACTGCAATTTTAACAAGCTGCATAAAATGCAATCTTTTTTTTTTAATATTCTTTATAGAAGTGCATTATAATAAACCATCCACCCATCTTCTTAATCTACTTATCCATGGCAGGGTCACAAGGCAATTGGAGCTAATCTCAGCAAGCAGTAGGCACAAGTCAGGAATAACACCTGGACAGGGCACTAGTCCAGCAAAGGGTGAACGCTCACACACACACATGCCAATTTAGCAACACCAATTCACCTAACTGCATGTCTTTGGACTGTGGGAAAAACTGGAGCAACCAGAGGACATCTATGCAAACATGGGGAGAACATGCAAACTCCATGTAGGCACAAATCTTGGACTCCTTATTGCAAAGCAGTAGCAATACCACTACATCACTGGGCCAACCATTCTCATTAATTTATTCTTTCAAATATTGCTAGTATGTGATTTTAAAATATCTCAGAATCCATAATAATACTGAGATTCTTTAGTTTTTTTTTAATTTCTGTCAAGCTTTTCCCTAAGATCCTCAACTTTTTACTGTAATACCTAGAGTTCCTGTTTTTCCTTATTTAATTTAATGAAATTACTGATCCTATATTCTGTAATTTTAGTTAGACAATCATATCTATCTATCTATCTATATAAGGGAGATAAATTATAGATTAGGCAGTTTGTCATCTGCATGGCTACATTTAGATGATCTTACCTAATGGGAGCGTGTAAAGTGTAAATAAGAAAGGGGCCTGAATTGATGTCTGAATCACTTCATAAGTATCATGAATTTGAGACTACAGTATACACACCAAGACTAAAAAAGAATTTTATCCCTGATACATATGACTGAATTCAATTTAAAGCACTTCCTTTATGTCGTTTAAAGTAGGCCAACCTACTGTCTAAAATGGTTGCTGCCATACCATACCAATTTCTCAACCCACATAATCCACAGCAGGGTCACAGATTTTTGGTTCCATTCAAGCAGGTTTCTCACATGAATTTTCCTAAAAGAGAAAAGTGGAAAACAAACCTATTGTTAACAAAGCAATAATTATCTTTCAAAACAGGGAACAGATTTCTGAGATATATTAGTGCCACAGTAAATGCTTAATGTAAGCTTTAGTTAAACTGTGAGAAATACATTTGGTTTTCCATTACAATGTGTGCAGCATGAGGTTATGGTTATTTTTGAAAGGAAAGTATAAAAAGCCAACTAATTTAATCACTTGACTCATTATGCTGGGTAAGGAAAAAATAGAGAAACAAAATCAATACCGTTCTATTTACCTTGTCCTAAACAATGTTTTTAATAATGTTTTTCCAATGAGCTCCACCATTAACATATTATTCTCAATGAGTTCACAATTTAATATATTTCAGTTTGCATATAACAATTCAATAAACAAAGTACAAAACGTTGAGTCACAAAGCTACATTTTTCCTGAAAAATGAGCACACTATATGTACTTTATACGAGTGACAGGATCAATATTGATGAAGAACCTGGTGAACAACTCAGACTGAAATATTTAATGCTGCCAGTTTACATCGTGCTGAATGCCGACGTCCACTCTACTGCCTGTTTCTCAGTTTTTATATTTTCTTCTGTTCTTAAAATACTCAGGAGGTCCAACAAACACATTCTTCAAATTATCAAAAGATTGAAATGTATCAGATCACTTTAAAAGAGTGTTAAGAGAAGGAGTTTGTCCTCACTGAGGCACGTTCAACTTGTAGCAGTGCTATGTAAATTAACAACTACAACTCTCAGCAGTCACTACTGTGGGTCTGATTTGATGTCTGTGGAGAACACAGGGGCTGTTGGGGAGAAGGTTGGCTGGCGCGTCCTTTGAAGGGAATCTAGCTAGACAGAGGGGGGCTGGAGTTAATGTCTGTGTTGATCTGTCCGTCTTGTCTTCAATATCGCTACTTTTTTTGGTGGGGGGGTGAATTTTATTGGATTTTAATAAAATCAAATAACATTCCATACAAATAACTCACATTTTACAAGACTTGGTTCAAAACAAATCAACCCCCACCCATGAGAAAGAGAGCTAGGCCAGCAGAGCAAAACTTTAAGCTAGTAAAAATAAGTAAATAGATAAATTACTAAATGAATAAAAATAGAGTAAAAAAAAAAGATGGGAGAGAATCTGTTTTCTCAATAAAATGCTTATTCTAAAATGTTATTGATTAGATCTTGCCAGGTTTTGAAAATGTTTTGTACAGATCCTAAGATAAGTTAGAATTAGATTTTTTCTAATTTCAAATAGTATATAATAACATCAGTTAGCCACTAACTTAAAATAGTTGAGGAAGATAAGTCTACATGCCAATAGTGCAGTAAAGGCAAATACAGTTTGTTTGTCCTTTTTCACTTTAAGCCCATCTGGGAGTACACCAAACACAACATTTAATAGGTTAGGAGGGATTGTGACACCAAGGCTGTCTGAAAGGCATTTAAAGATTTTGATCCAGAATGATGTTAATTTGGTGCAGGCCCAAAGCATGTGGCCCAGTGAGGCTGGAATTTGATTGCAACATTCGCAGGATGGATCTTGCCCTGGAAACATTTTGGACAATATCACTACTTTGGGATTATTGTTTTGTCCTGGAATACCAAACCTGTATGGAGAAATGGACTATCTTGTGCCTATCTGTCATGTAATGAAACTTTTGTTTTTTTGTCCTAGGATCAAAGGTTTCCCTGTCTTGTTTTTTTATCTGGACATTTTAAAGTTTTGAAGACTTAGCCCCATGTTTTAGCCTGTGTGGGAAGAAGCCTGCAACCTGAGTTTGGGACTAGGATGTCTGCCTAGATCTATGAAAATGGAAGATCTAACTCTTTTTTTGAGAAATGCTTCACTTTTTGTGCTTCGTTTTGTCAGGAATCACAACAGATTTGACCTGATATACCTTTTAGCTCAACAACAAATAGTCTGTGGCAATATTGAATTTGGGATTCACTACAGTAAAGATGGACTTCTATTGCAAAATGTATCATCCTGATCCTGTCCTCATGTTTATTTTGCTGCACTTGAATTAAAGAATATACAGTATAACCTTTATGTTCAAGGTAAAATGTGCAGTAAACTAATTGGCTCTGTGTGAAAAAGATAACAGTTACTCTTTCTTCAGATTCTATTCAGATGGAGAAATAACTTCAAAGTCTTGTAAATGACTTATGCTTCCTTTTCTTTCCCTTTCCTTCATAAAATATATTTTAAAATCAAAGTACTCCTAAAATTACTTCAAAGCATCTCATCCTAGTAATGCAAAAAGAGAGTCTACTTTTCTGACATAAATGCAAGACTCTTCAGGATTTTTGCTAAGATTCTTTATAGCATTCAAGACTATTCCATTACTATTCCTGTTAAGCACAGAGATATACAATTGGTTGAAGCTATGGTGTCATTGACAATGGACCATCTGTCCAGTAGAGCACAGTTTATGAGGTCTCAGGACTGCGTCTATGATGTAGATATGAGCAATGGTCCTGTCGCCTTTTATGCTGACCCTAAACCCATTGGATTATAAATATAACACCATTTCATGTCACTTGCAAAAACTGTCTGATTTATCTGCAGTTATGGGGTGCATTTCATATGAGACAGAGTATAGGAATCAGGTGGAGAACTTCTTTTCTTAGTGTAAAGAGAACTGGCTGCAACTCAACATCAGCAAAACAATGTAACTGGTTATTGACTTTTGCCTCACCAAACAGCCTTTACGCACGATACCTATTCAGACAGTGGATGTTGAGATGCTGCACTGCTAGTATTTAGGGGTCAACATCAGTGAAATAATGGACTGGTCTGGTAACATTAAGCAACTATATAAGAAAGACCAAAGCTGTTTTCTTAGGAAGTTATGTTCTTTTAATGTGAGTAGTGACATTCTTTTCATGTTCTATAACTCTTTGCTAGCCAGTGTGATTATCTACACTGTAGTGTGCTGGGTTGGTAACATCGCCCACTGAATGAACAAACCGATTTATAAGGCTGCTACAGTTACAGGGTGCATTCTCAACCCACACTTTCAGCCTGCTGGAGATAGTAGCTAAGGAGTAAATGAAAACAAAATTGATGGCTATTATGAACAATTTCATACATAATTTCTCTGATACACTGTCATTGAGTTCTTTCAACCAGCAAGACTGTGTCAGGAAAGAACTAGGGCTACTTCATACATAAGGAAATAGCCGAGTCACATTTTTTACAATTCTTCTGTGTGGGGAGAATTGTTTGTCAAATTTTTATATTTTTTGAACTTCTATAAAAGCTACATTTTACAAATAAAGTAATAGCTATTCACTTTGTGCATGCTGTGGGCAACTGGCAGCTGATTCTTGCTGCTGTTTTACTTTGTTCCTGATGTTTGTTCATTTGTATACACTTGGATTTATTGCTTGTACTTACAGTATTTCTTTTGAGTTGTGTCTAATTTCATGGACTGGTTCTTATTCCCTGTATCAACTGTTTAACTATATTCCAGGATCAGCCTTTGATTCTGCTGTAACCGCCAGGTCACCTATTGCACAAGATTCAATGTTAATTTTGTTTAGCTTTGTATTTAGATTTGACTGTCTGATAGAGTTATTTTATGTGACTGCTAAAGGACCTGACCAATCTACACATCTAAGTGCTAGCTGCTCAGAATAGCCTTTGGCTGTAGCACAGATCAGCCATATTACTTTCCTTTTCTGGGAGTTTACCTATTGGAGCAGATGTTTGATAGCTGTTAATGCTGACAATAAATTTCTTGAGTTACTCTCCTAATAAACTACTGGCACTGGACAAGCACTACAGGTTAGTATCTGCTCGACCAGGTTATACACGTTATATACGACACTGCTATTGTGGGCTGCATCAGGAGTGGGCAGAAGGAGTATAGGAAGCTAATCAAAAACTTTGTTAAATGGTGCGACTCAAACCACTTACACCTGAACACCAGCAAGACCAAGGAACTGGTGGTGGATTTTAGGAGGCCCAGGACCCTCATGGACCCTGTGATCATCAGAGGAGACTGTGTGCAGAGGGTACAGGCCTATAAATACCTGGGAGTGCAGCTGGATGACAAATTGGACTGGAATGCCAATACTGATGCTCTGTGTAAGAAAGGTCAGAGCTGACTATACTTTTTTAGAAGGTTGGCGTCCTTCAACATCTGCAATAAGATACTGCAGATGATCTACTAGACGGTTGTGATGGGTGCCCTCTTCTACGTGGTGGTGTGTTAGGGAGGCAGCATAAAGAAGAAAGACGTCTCACGCCTGGACAAACTTGTTAGGAAGGCAGGCTCTATTGTAGGAATGAAGCTGGACAGTTTAACATCTGTAGCAGAGCGATGGGCGCTAAGGAAACTCCTGTCAATCATGGACAATTCACTGCATCCACTTAACAGTGTCATCTCCAGGCAGAGGAGTAGCTTCAGCAACAGACTGCTGTCACTGTCCTGCTCCACTGACAGACTGAGGAGATCATTCCTCCCCCACACTATGCGACTCTTCAATTCCACCCGGGGGAGTAAATGCTAACATTATTCAAAGTTATTGTCTGCTTTTATATGCAGTTTTATTACTTTTTAATTTATTATTGTTTTTTGTATCAGTATACTGCTGCTGGATTATGTGAATTTCCCCTTGGGATTAATAAAGTATCTATCTATCTATCTATCTATATTCATTGCAGTTCCTGGATAATATACAAAACCACCATCAGGACTTACATGCCTCTTTTTAGTTGACTGTATGTTTGAAGCAGGGCTCTTCATTGGGGCACTGTGCAGACCTTGCTATATTATACCCATTTGCAAAGTCTGTTTCTAATTTAATGCAGCTCTTATTCCTGGTTTTGTTAACATGAAACTGGACTTCTTGTGTCTGATGAAATTTAGCTAAAAATGAATGAATATTTTTATCTTAACCAAGCAACTTTGGGATTTATTTATATTTCTGAACCACACAATCCTGTGCAAGGTGATAGGATTGCTGTAATCTGTATGATTTATTTTAAAGTTAACAAATCAAAAACAAAAACCAATCAAATTTGATTCTTATTCCTGTTGTGAGTA
The DNA here is from genome assembly GCF_016835505.1 of Polypterus senegalus. Lineage (NCBI taxonomy): Eukaryota > Metazoa > Chordata > Cladistia > Polypteriformes > Polypteridae > Polypterus > Polypterus senegalus. Next base: position 41,659,140 of record NC_053159.1, read on the forward strand.
TCTTGTTATTCAACTGACACCATTTTACTAGGATTGAACAGGAATGTTAGTTATTAGAGGAAATGATGCTGACCGCAACAATATTCTGTCAATCTTTAACTTAGTTGGAATCACCATTAGTTTTGCTGAACCAGCACGCAATTTAGGTGTTATCTCTGAAACTATCATGTCGTTTAAAACACACTTTAAAATGTCATAAGACATTTTTCTAAATATGCAACATACTAGGAAATTAATTTATGCATTTATTTCTAGTAAGACTGACTACTGCAATGCAGTATTCAGTGGCTATTCTAATCATTCCTTAGGCAGCTTTCAGTTAATTCAAAATGCTGCTGCAAGAAGTATTGCATGAACCAGAAAATATAAACAAATAACCTAGTTAGGCATAGGACTGATTTTAAGATCATCCTTTTAACATATAAAGCCTTAAATGACTAAGGCCCTGCTTACTTACCAGAGTGTATCATTACCTACAAAGCACAGTGCACATTGAGAGATCTCTACTTAAGATTCCAGAGGTTAATAAAATAACAGTGTGAGCTGTGAAATGGTCTGCCTGCTAATATAAGAGATACCCCTACAGATTCAGCTTTTAAATCCAGGCTGAAGATTCACTACCTTAGTGCAGCATACCATGACTAGAGCTGCCGATTAGCTATGGATATTGCATTTCTGTATGTTAGCCATTTGTACAAAAATATAAGTAATACATTATTTTGTACTATTATTAACCTTCCTCTATTCTGTTTCTCTTCTCAGTATCTGGTGCCTTGGTGCTACTGCTCTATTATCAGGCTGCTGTCATTCATATGGAAAAGTTATCTTGGATAAAGGAGGAATTATTGGATGGAAACATTCTCTCATCAGATTTGACAGCCAGCACCGACTCCAGTATAGAAAACCTAGGAGGAGGTAGGTGGGCAGTTGGTCCAAGTTTCCAAGACTGTGATTTTAATTTTGACTTTCTCTTTTACAGTTTTAATCTTTGCTGTTGTCAACTGGTCATAGTGCATCAATTAATTAATTGACAAATATTGTTGATTTCCGTTTTTAAAACAGCTTTTACCTTGTTCTTGTGTTTTAACAATCCTGTATTTATATGTGTACTACTTTTGTATTTAGTAGTTAGCATTGTATTTAGTAATTAGTATAATCTATATTTGTATTTTGACTGAGAATTGTTTGCTTTGCTACACTCTGCACCTGCAAAAAGTGTAAGGCGCTATACAATAAATACATAAATAAGTTTAATCAGTTTAATGCTGAATTCTCAACTTTTCTTATTTCAGATGATGCCTACCTACAAAGGTATTGTTGCTTGTTGATTTTAATATTCATGTGGATTTTTCTAAATGTCCTTTTGCTGTTGAATTCCTGCTTGTATTAAAATCTCATGGTTTCATACAACATATCACCTTCCCAACACAGGCTAAACAGCATACACTTAATTTGTTTTGTTGCTTTGGGTATGATCTTTCTAATTTTCTTGATGTTAATGTCCACTTTCTGAACACAGAACTTTTAGATATAATATTTCTGTGCAGTTAAACAACAAGAAAACCAATTTTGTTATTTTTTATCACAATATAAAAATATGAAGATAGTGGAAAGGGTTGCTTTTATGAATACTATAGCTTTCCTTAATGCTGTTCCTCAATTACCCTCAAGTGAGTTTGTGGCCTATTATAACAAATATTATGTGAAGTATTTGATGCTTTAGCACCAATTAAAATCCCGACTGTTACTTTCAATCATAGTACACCCCGGTATATGGAAGAGCTTTGTGCTATGAAAACAGCTGGCCCTAACCAGGAGCATATTTCTTAAGGATCTGCTCTATGTGAACATGCCCGAGCCTATGCTGACCATCTTGGAAAATATCAAGATGCCCCATTCATTTCCCAGATCTACATATTACTCATCTACTATTGGTGCAGGCCAAGGAAATTCTAAACTTATTGCTACACTTAACAAATTACTGCAGTCCCTTAATAATTTTCATATCACTATTTCATCTAAACTCTGCTGTTCTTTCCTACTTTTTTTCCAAAATAAAATTGTCAACAACACCTTAAAACTACAGTTCTGTCTCTGCCCCAATCCTGAATGCATATTTCCACTAATATTAAAGCTGATTTGTCTGACTTTCAGTTAGTAGATGACAGGCTAGCCACTGAGCTGATAGTAAATTGAATTCATCCATTTGTTCACTAGTTCTGATTCTTACTACCTTAGTCAAAGCATGCCTTTACTGCTATTATTAATATTTCTCTAACACTTAAAGCTGCTTCTGTTACTCCTATTAGCAAGAAATTTAATGGTAATTCCAATGCTTTCAGTAGTTACCATCCAATTTACAATGTTCTTTTTCTAGCAAAAAATTTTGAGTGCGTTGTTGCATGTCAACTTCTTGTGCATTTGACTTTTAACTATCTACTGAACAGTTTTAATTGGGTTTCTGTGTTAAACATAGTACTGAAACAGCACTTGTGAAAATCATAAATGATCTATTTTGAGCTGCTGATCCTGGATTTCTTAGCATTCTTATTCTACTTGATCTAAGTACAGTATTCAACACAATTCCCCACCATCCCCTAATACAGGGGTCGCCAACTCCAGTCCTGGAGGACTACCGTGGCTGCAGGTTTTCATTCTAACCCTTTTCTTTATGAGTGACCTGTTTTTGCTGCTTAACTTCTTTTGAACTAATTTTAATTGACTTGCTCTTGAAGACTCAGACCCCTTAATTAGCAGTCTGACAATAATGATGTACAAAATGAGCCAAAACACCTGGGGCCTCATGCTTAACGCCGTGCGTAGAATTCGCACTATAACATGACGTAAGCACAAAAGCCGAAATGTGCTTACACACAGAAAAATCCAGATGCAGGAATCTGTGCATACTTCAACTTCCACGTTCTTCCGCTACATAAATCCTGGTCAGCGTGAAAAGTAACGCACGTGCATGCGCCAGCTGTCCCGTCCCAATTCCTCCCAGCATTACGCCTCTTTGAATATGCAAATCAATATAAATAGCCCTTAAGCTCAGCGTTCTGTGAAAAGACAATGGGAAAAGCACGGGGGAAAATATAAGAATTTCAGCAAATACCAAGTGAAGGCAAAGGAAAAACATACTATTTGTTGATTTAAGCAGTGGTATAATCAACAAAAGGAAGCTGATCGAGTGACAGTTGCACAGTGCCCGAGATAAAAAAGAAGTCACATATCAAAGTTGCCGTGAAAAGGTGAGTTGTAGCCCACCGTCTGAGTTTCATATGAAAGCTTATTAGGGTACAGACAAAAAAAATAGGCACACAGTGGGAAAAAAGCACAAAATGTCAACTTTAATCTTGAAATTTCCACTTTAATCACGTAGTTTATTTTGTAATTAAAGTAGAACATCATAAACTTCATCTTAAAATCATTTAATTTACTAGTTTTCCAAAACCTATCGTAACTAAAGTAGCATGTTAAATGCTTTGTTTTGTATTTGATCTTCTATGTGCTCTATGTGTGTGAATCACTACATGTTTCCGTTCTTTCTCTTTCTCCGACAGGACACAGAATCCATTACATTCGTGATATTACAGCTCTCTGAATAATTAAAATACTGAGATGTATACGTGCTATCATTTTCATGATGATTGGAATGAAAGCATGTTATTAAACATGGAAAAACGGTGGTGCAGTGATTGTTCATGTCTCTTACAAGATGCAGCTGCGCCATGCGTGACCTTCAATGAAATAATTTATTGTAGCAGTACTGTCTCTTTCAAATGTACTAACTTTAAATTCCTGTCCTTACTTTTCTTTCTCCAAATACCCAATCGCCACACAAACAGCTCTGTAATAGACGTTGAGCCATCTGTAAGCTTACAACGATGATTCTTCAAAACTTTTAAGGAACATTGAAATATCTTCATAGTACGTGTTTCATTATTCTATCCGTCTGTCCTTCCAGTATCGCGTCAGCCTCAGCAAATATGCAGAGGGAGGCAGGAACAATACCTGAACTTGCTAGCGCTGCGGCACCGTGTCCTCACATGTTTAATTATTAACAATAGATGATTTAAATGAAGTTAAAGTTTTATCTGTATAATATAATCAACATATTTTGCTGCATTTCATCTTAAAAATGATATCGTCATCATATGTAAATACGCACTTTATAAATTGGCACAGGTTGTGTAATATTATTACTGTAGTGCAAGTTTACAGTGGGGTAATCTATACTAATAAAAGGCAAAGCCCTCACTCACTCACTCACTGACTCACTCACTGACTCATCACTAATTCTCCAACTTCCCGTTTAGGTAGAAGGCTGAAATTTGGCAGGCTCATTCCTTACAGCTTACTTACAAAAGTTAAGCAGGTTTCATTTAGAAATTCTACACGTAACGGTCATACCGGTCGATAATGGTCGATAACGTCTGCCATGTTGAATTTTCTTATTTATGGCCCCATCTTCACGAAATTTGGTAGGCGGCTTCCCTGCGCTAACCAAAACCGATGTACGTACTTATTTCGTGGTATGACGCCATTGTTGGCCGCCATATTGAATTTTCCAACGTCACCAATTTTCAAACTTCCCGTGTAGGTAGAAGGCTGACCCCATCTTCACGAAATTTGGTAGGCGACTTCCCGGCGCTAGCCAAAACCGATGTACGTACTTATTTCGGTGGTATGACGCCATTGTCGGCCGCCATATTGAATTTTCCACACGTCACTAATTCTCCAACTTCCTGTGTAGGTAGAAGGCTGAAATTTGGCAGGCCCATTCCTTACAGCTTACTTAAAGTTAAGCAGGTTTCATTTCGAAATTCTACGTGTAACGGTCATAACGGTCGAAAACGTCCGCCATATTGAACTTTCTTATTCATGGCCCTATCTTCACGAAATTTGGTAGGCGGCTTCCCTGCGCTAACCGAAACCAATGTACATACTTATTTCGGTGGTATGACGCCACTGTCAGCCGCCATATTGAACTTTCCAACGTCACTAATTCTCCAACTTCCCGTGTAGGTAGAAGGCTGAAATTTGGCAGGCTCATTCCTTACAGCTTACTTACAACAATTAAGCAGGTTTTATTTCGAAATTGTCCACGTAACGGTCATAACGGTCAACAACGTCCGCCATGTTGAACTTTCTTATTTACGGCCCCATCTTCACGAAATTTGGTAGGTGGCTTCGCTTCCCTTAGCTAACCGAAACCAATGTATGTGCTTATTTCGGTGGTATGACGCCACTGTCAGCCGCCATATTGAATTTTCCAACATCACTAATTCTCCAACTTCCCGTATAGGTAGAAGGCTGAAATTTGCAAGGCTCATTCCTTACAGCTTACTTACAAAAGTTAAGCAGGTTTCATTTCGAAATTCTACGCGTAATGGTCATAACGGTCAACAATGTCCGCCATGTTGAACTTTCTTATTTATGGCCCCATCTTCTCGAAATTTGGTAGGTGGCTTCCCTCCACTAACTGAAACCAATGTACGTACTTATTTCGGTAGTATGATGCCACTGTCGGATACCATATTAAACTTTTCAACAGTCTTTGTTACTTATGGGCCCATCTTCAAGAAATTCTTTCGATCAAAGAACTGTCACTTACCGAGTGGTTTCCATGCCCGGAGACACCACCTACCTTTTCCATTCTCTTTGTTACATATTGCACGGCCATATCAGGCTCACTCTTGATATCCGGAGGAACATTCTGTCTTATGTATTGAATGACTGGGACAGGTTCAAGGTGTGGACTGATGACGGTACAGGAGTTAATTATACTACACAGGAGCACTAGAAGAGTGAAATGCTTAAGCCCTTCACCTATGGTTCTGCATGTGAGTTGATGGCTGCCGCTGAATTGTTCGGTTGCAAGTGTACCGAAATGGCCAAATATTTTACACCTTTCGACAACCACCAATGCCTCTTAAACATCTTAGATTCACAGGTGACGATTTCAGTAGTGGACACTTTGATGTTTATGAATGTTTAAACTCTCAAAAGCTGGATGTGATTTTATCGATGAAACCGGTTGTGTGCTTACAACGCTTGACAGATGCCAAATGTCACTTCAACACAACAAATCCTGCAAATACTGTCGTAATTGAAACAAACCATGGATCTCAAACCGATTATGACAGCAGCAATCCAAGCTGTGAGATTTGAGACAAGATTACTGTTCACATGGCCAACTGTAAGTTGCATACTCAAGAGTAAGCTCAGCGCACAGCTTGGTCATATTACAACCGGACGGCCGAACTGACAACATGGTATACAAAGAGATCCTTAACAAATAATTATTGGCATATTGTCCCACAGTTTAAAAAGGTTTAATTTTCTTCCTAATAAAAATTTGAATGCAGTACTTCGCCGCTGCGAAGCGCGGGTATTTTGCTAGTTGTACTTATAAGTACAAACAGTTCTACAAGGAGCAATTGATTGAGAGCGTTTATAGTTCTTGGGATGAAACTGTTTCTTAACCGCGAGGTCCGTACAGGAAAGGCTTTGAAACTTTTTGCCGTGGCTGAGGCAGTGTGTGCTTGATGCCGTATACTGATAATTCTCTTTCTGATCAGCTGCTGCTGTGATTCCCCGCTCAGATACAGTGATAAAAATACTCCGAGTGGTGCAGTGAGAGTAATATGGAAAAAGATAATCTGCTGTGGCAACCCCTAACGGGAGCAGCTGAAAGAAGTAGAAGGTGCAGTGAGAGTAACAACTCTAAATCAGCTATGGTATTTAGAATAGTTTGACCATTCCGTGGACCATTATATTGTTACTTGTTAATTACAATCAGATGCATTAAACTAATAAACAATATGCAGTTAATTTCAGTGCATTTATAAAGTCACGTCAGGAAAAGAAAGGATAATCACACAGGAACAGTAGCACTGCTTTGATGCTGGGTGCCGCAAGGCTGCAAAACTGAGCGAAGAACTTGTGTATGACAGGGTATGAGGTACCGTGGAAATGTGTGTAGCTTTATGCCAAGTGTAGGTTTTATACATCGCAATCTGAATGTGGAAACGTACTTACGCAACATTTCTGTGCGTACACACCGTTTATGCGTGAGGCCCCTGGTGTCCATAATACAATATCTGAAAATAAAGAAAGATGAAGGTCTCAGAAATGTTGATCTGCTCAGGTCCTCAAAACATTTTAACAGTGCTCTTAGAAAGACAAACTCAACAGTTTCTGAAATGTCTGCTATTGCACCACAAGAGCAGCAACAAGCCACGGAATTAATGAACGGGTTTAATTAACAACAAGAATCAGTTCCTATTTAAGCAACTGGTTGAAGTGGAATTGGTTGGAGTTTTGAAGCTCTGACTTAGTTGGTCTTCTGTTGACTCACTTCTCATTTCATTTCTGCTTGGGTGTCACTTAAGGAAATAAATGAAGCAAATTAGAGGAATGATGAAGAAATTCAGGGGAACAAATCTTAAGGAAGCAATTCAATTAAAGTGAATTCACAATAAGTTAATTAGCAGCAAAAATAGGGCATAGGGTTAGAATGAAAACCTGCAGCCATAGTGGTCCTCCAGGACTGGAGTTGGTGACCACTGCCCTAATACATCATCTGTTTTTTAGGTGAGTTGACATATAATGCACAAAGAACCTATTCAGAAGGTTTATGTCTGTGTGTACATCTGTCTGTCTCTCTGCATTAAAAAACTTGGCCCCCTGTAGAGCAATTTTGTTGAAATGTGCCACACTTGTTCTTCACAGAAATTTGACAAGACAGTTTAATTTTTGTTCAGATATCTCAAACACATGGAACAGTTTTAAATTTTCAAAATCTACAAGTTAAAAGCATTGGCAAATTAGCAAACTTGTTGTAGCTGTGTTTACCCAAAATTTGCAAAGTTCAGCATCTCCAGCTTGTAAATGAGATTGAGCAAAAACCTGATGGGTTGAAATGATTCCACAGACAAAAATATGTTTGTTTTTAAAAGCTTTAATAAAAATTAAAAGTAAGACAGTTCACACAAAAACAAAAAATTGAAATACTTCTAACCGGTTCTGAACCATTTAAAAATGGTCAGAAAACTGTATGCCTATCCCATTATCAATTTCTATGCTGTAAATGGGTCTTTCAGTCACTATTAGCACTGGGACCTATTCTAAAAAACACTGTATACTAGTTATAGGAAGAAAGATCTATCTCATACTAACTTACAGATGGAAACGACTATACCATTGTCTATGACTATAAAAGAAATTTATATTCTATTCAAATTTATCAAACATTAGTTATGAGTATTAGTATTAACTTAGAGCATTAAGTTTCTAAGGTCGTCTCTTAGACTTGTTTATCTTAAAATAAAGAAACATTCTGTGTATTTTGTTGTTTTTCACCTCCAATAGCTGCTACTGACAGAACACAGACCCCTAATACAAGTTAATAAAACACCAACAGATTGAGCTGCATGGGTAAGAAATCACTGACACTGGATGATTGGACCCATGTTTGATGCTGCCTGACCTTCCATGAATTGAGTGCAAGCAGAAAGAGAACAAGTGCACCTCAGTCCTCCTTATCCTTTAGGTTGTAACAGGTAAGTTAAATGACTATGAGAGGCATTGAACAAATAAGGCTTTATTTGTGGCCATATATGCTACATATATGCTAATTTGGGACTTTGAAAATCTGGTCACCCTATAATTTATCATTAGAGTGCCACATTCACCTGGTATCCATAATAGTCAGTCGCTCTAGTAAAGTTTGCCTTTCACTGCTGTTATTCCCCAATATTTGCCCTAACTGAATAACTTTGAAAGTCCCATTTCATGAAAATTACAACATTCAGATATGCTCAAGCAAAACAGGAATTAATTTCAAAAATGTTTTTTTTAATTTCGGTTGCCAATTTTTAACTGTCACTGTGTACGAACATGATGTGTGTGCGTTTATGTGAGTGTGTGAGTGAGAATGGTCCCTGTGATGGACTAGAATCCTGTCCAGTCCTGTTTTCATGCATTTGCCCAATCCTGGCAGGGTCTGCAGGGCCAAGAGCTGAAATGGATTGAAATGGTTTTAGAACACACTTACTGAACTCAGTCTATTGAGGGTCTGCACAGCCCTTGACCACCAAAATGTTACATTATTCATATATTTTCTAACTTGTTTGAGAATTACAGGCACTTATTTATGCTTTCAGTTTTATCTATAGTCACACACGTGTGCTTAGGAGGCAGTCATCAAGCCTTGAGGCGAGTGATATAATGTAAGATAAAGGGTTGATTTTGGGTACTGATGCCTCTTTCTCTATCTCTGCAGTACAAAAGAAGACAAATCACATGCACTCACTGACAACACTTCCAGTCTCTGAAAATGGTTACCTCAAGACAACTCCTGTGGATAACGTCACTGCCGGTTCATTCAATGATGATGTCACTTCTGGCTCCACAGGACAACGTCACGTCTGGTCCATCAATGATGACGCCACTTTCCGGTCCATCAGTGATGATGTCACTTCCACTTCCATCATCATTTCCTTACAACTCATTTTCTGCAGCCATTTTGTATATAAACCATTATTTCATCTCTGTATTCTGTCAAATATTTAGCTTTTTTTTCATTAACTTCTGACCGCATTTCCAGATTGTCCGACAGACATTATACTGAGCAATTCCCCAACTCTTTTTGCAGTTTTCTGTATGAATTTATTTATTACACTATGTAAAAGTTATCTGTTTTTTCACTTGAAAAATAACAGATCACATCCATCCCTTATTACTCATGGTGTTCCTCAGGGGTTAGCATTAGGTCTTTTTATTGACAATCACCTATACATTTCTGCTATACCATCTGAAATGATTCCAACTTCTGATGTGATTTATTGTCTTTGTGACATTAAAACTTGGCTTATTCACCATCGTCTTAAATTCGACAGTAACAAATCCGAAATTCTTCTTACAGGCTCAAAATCTAATCCATTAAAATTTGGTATTGTTAGTATACCAAATTGTTGGTTCTCCAATACCACTTTGTACCCAGGTTACAAGTTTAGTTTTTATCCACAACAGTTCTCTTTCTTTTAAATATCATAATACTTCTGCACTTTGTGATTCTTATTTCATATTTCATTTCTTCTTTTCTTATGGTTTGAATGAAATATTGATTCATGCATTCCCTATTTCAAGATTAGATTATGGCAATGCTCTTTTGTTTCATATTCCTAACAGCTACTAAACAGACTTTAGTTGATTCAGAATGTAACAGCCTGTTTACTTAGTTATACTTAGACCGATGATCACATATCATCTGTCCTCTATGAACTTTATTGGCTGCCAGTTAAATTCCAGATCAATTAAAAGATTCTGTTAATGAGATACAAATAACTATGCCCCAATCAACTTATTAAAATTTCTGAAAGATTATATCCTTTCTAGCTTGCTCCATTCCTTAGATACCAGTGTTCTTATTGCCCCTTCTTTCTGGCTTTCCACAATGGGAGGACAAGCTTTTAGTTACACTGCACTGAAGCTTTGGAATTTACTTCCCTTACATATCAGATCTTCAGGCTCAATTTTATTATTTAAAATGTAATTTAAAGCCTACTTGCCTTTTCTATATGTTTGACTTTTCATGTTATTTCTATGATATTTCTAAGCTGTTTCATGTTATTTAATAGAGTTTAATGTTTGGTGTGTTGTATTATTTTTTGTAACATAACCTTAAGTGCTTTAAAAGATAAACAAATAAAATGTAACAAAATATTAATAACCTACAGTATCTACAACATTAAAAAAGTAAAAGGCTGCTTTGAAAACCAAATCTAGATGTCGACCTGTCAACCTACTAAGCTTTAACTTCTTTGCTTCCCTTACTTTCAGGGAGAACAGCATTTTCGTCAACCTTCTTCCTGTTGACCTATACTTAAATTTTACTTCAACTGTATTTTCCTATAGCCCGGCTCAATACAGTATATAGGGGTAGTATACCCCTGAAATCAGATACATTAAGGCACTGTTTTGACATTTTGGAAATGAGACTAACCATTTTGTTTTCTTTTTACTTTATTTAGACTTGACAGAATATCTGTGGGTCACATAAATGAATAGGCCAAAAGATCATAATGGAAAATAATTAATTTAAATATATAATTTATGTATATTAAAACAATCTCTAGTTTGGTGTCATGATATTAAAGTGTGTTGTATAAGTTTAGATATACATAACATATACCCAAGTACTAATTATTAATGAAAGTAGACTTTGATAATTATTGTCACTGAACAGCAATAAAGTGCTTTTCCCTCTTTTTTAAAGTAATTTCAACAAAACTAGCAGAGCAGCCAAAATCATAAATTAATTAATGAAGAATAAAGAGCTTGGGGAGCAATTCTATAATGATAGCAAAACAATTTTAACTTGCAAATTGTCAAGAGTCCTATTACTTCAACCATATCTCAGTTTATAAGGGTGCAGAAATTAGTGCGGATGCTTCCATTTGTAATACATTTATGGAATGTTATAATTAACAAGATAAAAGTATTGCCAAATTGTGAATGTCTAAAGAGCAAGACAGATTGTGTATTTCCATTTTTTAAGATCATGAGCAGAGACAAAAGAGACTACACAGATGAAATCCAGAATTTGCAAGGAGACAGAACTTCATCTTTGTATCAAAAGCATACAGTACTTGCAGTGAAAATCTTCAGTATTGAGTTAAGATTACATACCCTAGACTAGAAATTATGAGAAATGTATGCCCCTTTTAAAATTAATTATTTGATTGTATGCATTGTTTTTAAACTTTGCCCTTTTAAGTATCTTCAAAACACCAGGGGAAGCAGGGTCGCCCTTTAGAGTCATTGCTGATCATCAGGAGTGGTGGATCCCTTTCGAAAATTGACCGCCAACAACCGTCAGAATGGCACAAAATCGACTGCTTAAATAACCTGTGATGATCCGCTGTGGCATACTTTGCAAAGCTGCAAAGCATATGTGACCCATTCCCATTGAACCCAAAGGCTGCATCCACAACCCGAGCCATAAGAGTTTAAAAAATTGATTTTAGGGATTTATTTCATATTACTGAGACTAAAATAAAAACTTTTCAACAAAGTAAAACCAAAAAAACTACTTCTAAGAATATTACAAATTACAAGTAATCACTGGAGTCCTTTAAGAAAAATGTGCTTGAAAGAACTTAATATTTCTAAAGATCCAACAGGATTACACAAATGTATCTCATCTTATCTTACAAATAATATACAATAATAAAAGTATGCTTCAAAAAAATTATGACTAAAATCTTTTACATTTTTGAAATGGTCATTAAGCAAATTACTTTGTTAGGACTATAGCACATTTTTAAGTAAAAATGTGCATGATGATTATTATAAGCCAGGTGCTGTTACCTGTATACAATTATCTCTTTATATATAAACTAATGATTTAGTTTCTTTGATTCCAAATTGCTTTCTGTTAGTTTACATTGTGCTTAAATGATCCAAAATTGATTTTTTGTTTTCTTCATCAAGGTTGAGCAGATAGAAATAAAGAGTTAACAAAAGGCAAAAGAATGTTTATTTCAAGATGATGCATCACTTGGGAAGATCTTTTTTTCTTCTAATGCAAGCATTTCAAAAAATTGGACACTAAGCTAGGTTTTTGTATTAACATAAACTATTAATTAGTACTATCTTCAACAAATACACTACCAATTTCATTATGTCTGAGTAACACCTCATCTCATGCACAGGTATAAACAAATTATTTTCTGATATTTAAAATTGTTAAATGTTTAAGGTTACATTTTAAAGTATATTCTGCTAAATAAAATTTAGGATTAGGAATGTAGTTCAGCAAGCTAATAATCATTACTTACATATTTTCTCTTAGATTACCTTAAACAGAGTAGCACAGTTGATTGAATAAATATATACTGACACTGAAAAAAGGTAATATATTTCCTTGGAAATCATACTGAGTTGCACAATTCGTAGCTTTTAGTTATGTAAAAAACACAATCTCCCAAATTTTCAGCAATAACCTAACTTTTAAACTGTGCGCCTCTTTGAGACCAGCAGTAAAGCAGGCAGCATACGTCAGAGCTCTCAACCATCAAACTACATTTTTGAGGGATAAAGGGTTACAGTAATGAACTAAACACACACTTTCTGTTTCTATCAACTTTCTGCCTTTGGGGATATAATCAGAATGTACTTACTATCATTGGAGAAGGGAAATTACCTTTAATTGCTGTATCACTGGCAGGAAATTAACTCTGTTACACAGAAAACTATCCCATTAGTATCCCCCAAGCAGAATGTGCCTGCAGAGGCAAGTGAGGGATTCAGGGCCGTTTATAACCTGCTGACAGACAAACAAGAGATTACTATTAAAAAGAAAAAATAATCACTCAGATCAGGAAAGACAACAGTAGAGATTTGTAGTATAAATTCTAGATATGTAGAGGATATATTTAACATTAAACTAATAAGCAAATAGTTTCTGGCAAAAAGTGCTGCAAAAATGAAATAGGGACTAAATCTGGTGGTGTTCATTCTGTACAGCTGAAATAATTGCAGCTAACTTTCATTTGAACTCCAAAAGCAGAAATAAATGAATTGAAAATGATAGATTCAACACTAGGGTGAGTGACACATTCACAACAGACTTTTCCTGCTATAAAGACTTCCAAATTTGCAAAAAAATAAAATAGCAACTTGTAAATAAGTTACTTGAGGTATTGAAAAATAAACGTTTTACCAACATCTCTTTTCACCAATGGAATTTATTCAGCAAACCAGAGCATTTAAAAGCATCAGAAATATTTGTTGTAAATATTACATTACATTCAAAAATTCTAGACGTTGACTGAAAATTTTGCTTCAAATTAAAATAAAAATATATAATTAATAGATAAAAGTACATTTCTCATAAACATAAAATTTTATTTGAAATTCATTCATTTTTTAATCAATTTCTGTATCCTAAAGATATTTAAAGGTCAATATCCTAAGAGCTTAGCCTTTTCCAAAGCTTCCAAATTTTTTCATGACTGTGTCAGAGTGAACAAGCTGGAGTGTGCACCTAGAATCAGACAGGGTCATTACGCTTGTATGTGCTGCTGTTAATGATCTGACATGATGAATGTAACATTACCTACATCAAAGGCAATTTGACTATAATATTAATGCAACTGAGTATTTTCTGATGTGTCTGTGTTAACATCTGTTATTTGAAGGAAAAAAAAATCACCATCACCTCCAAGCTTTTGAAAATAAAAATACATTTCTTTCTTGCAAGGAATACTAGGATGCTGCAATACTTTTTCCAGATGTTATGTCAATTTCTTTCATTGTTCTGCCCTCAATTTATCCCTTTGAAATTGTTATCCTAAGAGAATACTCCACCCACAAATTCTCATTTTTGTATCTGTTACATACCCCATGATTTTGTAGTGATGATTGAGAAACACTTTTAATGTTATGTTTTCATGGATAACAGCCCCTTTGAAGAAGTGTGTTTATTGCACTTAAGATTTTCCTGAAGAAAACAATAGATGCTTCAAAAATGGTGGACTAACGGGAAGGGTCCTCTGAATCAGTTCATTTGCTCATTACTGAGTTTTCCTCAGTTTTAAATTCAGCTTTCCAGGAAACAACAGGAGGAGCACAATATGTTAAAATATGATCTAATAGCTTTCACTCTGACATTACTGTTTAAGTGAGCAAGCAAAGCAAGCCGAGGATATATCTTACATTATAAAATAACAAGACATTCTGGCTGACTTAGCTGGCTGAACTGGAGGATTACAATCGGAGATGCAACATCTTTCTGCGTTACTGGAGCAAGCCGAAGGCTCTGGCCTTGTTGGCTTTATCACCTCTAAGGTAGAAGTTCTGCTCCAGATACTTCAAGGACAATAGATATTATTTGGGTTTTGCTCAGATCCACAGTCATCATTATAGCCTTGTACTTTCATTTTCTGACTTCTACAGCTTACCAATCAAGAGAAAATACTTCAAGCTTTTATTGTCTTAATTTTTAAAGGACAAGAGATCAACGTTTTACTTTCCTGATTTACACTGAAAAGCTTTAAAACCTGCTACGATGAATGCCAAAGAAGCTAGTCTGCAATCTTCTACTCCTTTATTCGTCTTCTCTAAATTTGAGGTTCAGATTGTTCTAGTTGTACTAGGATGTGAAAGCATCTTTCCATGCTTTCAAACTCTGTTTCTTTGGAAGAACTTAGTGCTTCATGCCGTTCATTCAAGTAATTATTTAGGTTTCTGGGAATGTTACAGTTTGGAATCTTTCTTATTTTAAGCAGAGTGTACTCTAGTTTATTAAATTTATTACAATTGTTGGGATTTTATCTTTTTTATCGGGTGGTACAGTAGATAATTATATTACTTTGCATCACTTGTGAATGTATATTAATGTTAGGGCTGCTTATGTCTGTGGTGGTTTTGTACAGTATATCATTCTGTCTTGCACTTTTGGGTTGTTTCACTGGGGACTGTGTTTGCTTTGCTCAAAAATGATAACGAGTTGGAACAGAAGTGAAAGACACTGCCACTGGCTTATGAAACCTGGACTGGCATAGCACTACTTTAATTGTTGTTGACTTTTCTTTATTGGTGGCAGAGGTGGTGTGGTGGATTTAGCCTGATGTAGGGTTTTGTTATATATCACATGTTTCATCCATTGCAGCCATTGTTCAACATTAATTTTATTTTTACTTCAGGCCTTTCTCTCTTGGCAATCAAGGAATTCATTAAAAAGAATTACATGTCTTTGAGTTCTCATGCTAATCAAACCAATTTAAAAAAAATATGTCTGCACTTGACAGTAAACTGGCAGCTTCTAGCGCTTAACCAAAAATTTAAATTACAAATCTCATTTGGTAAAAGTAAATCAATCTCTTCATTGAATAATCAGGCTGAATTTCAGATACATAGAAATAAATAAAACATGTATTCAGCACCTGCATGTTCTGGATATCACCTCGCACTGCACCTCTGCAAATAAGGAGAATTTGCTACAGTTTTTTCCATGAAAACAAGTAAAGAGAATATTTCATAATGTCCTAAAGAAATCAACTCTGAGCTTTGGTCACACTACTCTACATTATTTTGAGCATGAGTACATTTTGATCTATTGAAAAAAATCTGTTTTTATCTAAGCTCGATCACCTCTGTTATCATAGAGCAAGAGGCCACCTTACTTGATACCCCTGTTCCACTCTGTCCAATGAATAAGGGCAAGACCCCTGGCATTGATGGGATCCCACCTGAACCTATATTTGGGAGCAAATGAACCTTTACTGCAAATGCTGCAGTCATCAATTAATAGTTTGCAGCTCTCTCCTAGCTTGAACATGGCAGTGATTATCTTTCTGTGAAACCATAACCTCACTTTATGTCTGAATTATGGATGCCTCTTCCTAAGTAATATAGATATTAAATTGATGGCTAGACAATTTATAAGACCAAACTGGTTTCACTAAACCAGGTTATATCCTCAAATAATTTATGCAGATTGCTCCATGTCATTCTTTTGACCGGCTAATTTGGGACTACCTGGGGTTTTTGATTTGTACTTGCAAATTCGTTAATATACAGTATTATCCCTTCCTTATTGTGAGAGGATCTTTTCAGGGTTGTTCACTTTCTCTCTTTCTCCATTCCTGTTAGCATTATTTCTTGAGCGTTAGATTATAGCTGTTCGTAGTTACATTGAGATCTCTCCTATTTGCATTAAAAGGCTCCTCACATGCCACCTCTCTCTATATGCAGTTAATATCCTATTGCTTTTGAAGGATGATCCAGCTTCAACAACTCTGGAAAAAATGCTGTCTATAAGAGTCATTGGAATAAATTGGTTTTTTATTTCACTCAGTTATATATCAGTAGTACTCCTGCCCAGTATTGCTATATGCAGTCATCTTAGATGTTTGGGAATAGATATATATACATCACTGAATACAATTTCCACCTCCACCTCGGATTATCTTAGCATTTTCAGTGACATTAAAAAGTCTCTTTCAACATGGTGCTTGCTTTTTCTATTCCTTTCTGCTCAAATTACTGCAATCAAAATTAATATTGTGCCCTACTTGAATTTTGTCATTGTTATAATTCTCCTATCACTTTTCCCTGCATTATTGGTGCAATATTAATTTCCTGCTCTTTAAATTCACCTGTAATGAAGGAAACCCCAGTTAAAGTATGCAAGCCTAACTCATGCCACAGATGCTACTGGGGCTGTTTTTAGCAGGTTTGAAATTATATCACTGGATTTCTGTTGTTTGTCTTTTTAGCTTGGTTAACTGCTCTTAGTTTTTCTTCTTCCTGATTACCATTTGAGTCCTCTATAGCCTAACCCTTACAAACTTGCCAATAGAATTACTTATGAACACTTTGATATCACTTCAGTTGCTTTGTCCAGAACCTCCTGACTCACCAGCTCAAGAAAAACCCCACATATAATACACTGTTCAACTTATTTTGATGTCTATTTATGCAAGACGTCAAACTTTTTGGGGTTCCCCTTTATTTTTGGCCATGTAGACACCAAAACCCCTATTTTTTTGGTCATTTATGTACTATATTTTGAAACCTTCTGATAAAGATTAAACCAATAAGTGCTTTTGTTAAAAAATTATCAGAAGGATCCACTAATGAGATACAAGGGATCACAATTATTCCTTTTCTCAAAACTTCAAATTAAAATGTGGATCAATAATATATGTGTATGGTGTGTTTTATGCTATTTCAAAGTTGATGATCATGAATATGATAATATTTTTGATATTTGATTCTTTACTAGTGGTCCTAACCCTCTAAGAGTCAGATGGTTAAAAATCACACATTTCAAACCTAAGCATGTGGGGAATCATTTTAGACTTTTTCAAGGTCAGTGATTATGAATATAATGTTACTTTTGATGCTTTACTACGTATTTAGGCCACTATGGACCTCTATCAGAGGGTGGAAATTGCATATTTCTGTTAAAATTGAAAATGTTTAGACTATAAACGTATAAAGTGAATACCATATTTTAGTGCTGAGCGGTATACCGGTTCATACCAAAAAACTTTTTTTATTTTTGTTATGATATCGATTTTTCTCATACCACAACACTGGTTTAAATAGCCTAAGCAATGTTCAGAACGTGGTGCAGTGGGAAACTGTTTAAGGGGGGACCTTTTTCACTGCTACACCAATAAACACGCGTGCGTTAGTGGAGGTATTGCGCAACGAAAATGGACGGTGAACATTTTAAAACTGAAGCTGTAGCAGATGATAAAGTTAAATATGATGACACAGAAGAACTTTTTCGGAAGAAAGGAGCCATGTCTGTTGTCTGAAGATACTTTGGCTTTAGTAAAAAAAAAAAAGTAGGATGTGGACCAAACAACTATTTATGGTAAATGCTGTCTAACTAAAGTTGTCGCCAGAGGCGGCAAAACGAGCAATTTGCTGCACCACCTTAGCTGCAAACATGTGTTGGAGTACCATGAATGCATGGAACTAAGATGGCACCCTCCACGTCCTCAGGTAAAACAGAAAAACCTAGAGGACATTCGAGTCAGATGTCACTTGTAGACACGTTTGCTAGAGGTAACGCCTAAGACAAAAAAAGCAAGCGGTAGATCGAGATAACCAATACCATTACAGTCCATATAGCTAAAGACATGGTTCCGTTAAGTACTGTGGAGAAAGGCAGATTCAGGGCTATGATCAAGACACTGGATCCCAGATATGTGATCCCAAGTCACAAGTACTTTAGCCAAACAGTGATTGCTGACTTGTACCGAGAACACAGAGGGAAATTACAAGAAGAGATGGCTACAAACCCCGACTATTCAATAACAGCAGATGTGTGGTCAAGTCGCACTATGGAGCCATATGGAGCCTGATGATTCATTTCATAAATGATAAATGGCTATTGAAAAGTTATTGCCTTCAAACAAGCTATTTTCCAAACGACCACACTGGCGAGTTAATTGCGGCAGACTTGCTTGCTTGCAAAGCAGAGGCAAGTGGCCATCACAACGGACAGTGGGGCCAACATCAAGAAGGCTGTCAAGATTAACAATTGGACAAGACTCCAGTGCTTTGGACACAGGCATCACACAGCCATAGGTATGTAATAGTTATTAAAATAAACTATTTTAAGTAATGGTAGTAAAAACATACCATAGTAATAATGTAGCGACCTCCGCATCAGGTTCGAGAAGAAAAAAGAAAAACAGACAGACGTAGTAAAGTCTCACAAAAGTTTATTTGAACAGTCAAGAAATAAGAACGCCGACTTTGTAACCCCACCACACAACCTTCCAGCTCTTTCTCCGACTCACCACTCTCCCCCCTTCTCCCTTCCCAGGTATCGCCCCCCTTACCATGTCTATCATGCCCCTGCTGTCATTTCTCTGCGCTGTACTCCGTCTTCTCTCAGTCGGACTCAACAGTCACTCCAAAAAAAAAAAAAAAGGCTTCAACCTGGGTGAGACGGTAAAATAAGAAATGTATAATGAATGTGTGTATAATCAGTTTTCTGTTATCTCTATTATCAGTCAGTACAGGTAATCCCCTACTTACGATGGTTCAACTTAGATTTTTCGAAGTTACGATGTTGAAAGCGAGACGGTAATTTATATAAAATTGTGTAAAATATACAGTTTCAAGTTGGCGTGGCAAACGAACGTTTCTGTGGGCCGAGCGATGCAGTACGTACATTGTCGGACACTCCCACATTGTGAGATGCATCAAAATCGGAGTCTCTATCGATAGCTAGCTAGACTGAGGCAAGTGATCTCGAGATAGAGATCGAAAATGAAAGTGAGGTACCGGGATCAGCTGATCGGACCCCAGCTGATTTTGTTGCTGAACACGTTCCTGTAGCTGATGCACCCATGGCAACATTCGCCTGGGTTGACCAACATTTACGAGGCCACGAGGTACAAACCAGATTGCTTCTCACTGCAACGGTCACATCTGCGCACCTGTCTCACAAAGACAGACAGGCAGCCAGTCTGAGTCCACTGCATTCGTGCTGGCTGTCGAGCCACCTCCTCCGCAGTTGGAAATTGCAGGCACGACAGGCAGTAACAGTCGTTTTATGTTGATTTATCTGTGAAACCCTTGCTTTGTGCGCTTTTCAGAAAACTACGTCTTTTGGAAAAAATATTCAGCCCTCAATATGAGATTTACATTTAACTTACTTTGTGTGGGTCTGTGGAAATTTGTAAAGGAGTTTATAAATGAGAGTATTTGGGACCATCAATAAATTAACATTTGGATTAGCAAGCAAATAGAATTGTTTGTTGTTTTAACAGAGACGGGTGTGAAAGATGAACGCATACAACGTGCAGTTGGTGTCTTCAAAAAAATTGTCTCTGTCTTCTCGTACTCTTGGAAGAAAAGGAGGGACCTGGGCAATGCTCAGGATGAACTGGGCCTGCCAAAGCACATGCTCATGACTGAGATGCCTACCAGGTGGGGGACACATTAAAAGATGATACAAAGAGTACTTGAGCAGGAGAGAGTCATTAGTCAGGTTCTAAAAGCTGGCAGAAAATTAAGGCACTTGGTGCTCAGCTGGCAGGATGTGGATGTGCTGGAGGCTGTGAACAAGGTGTTGAGCCCACTCCAGGACTTCACAGATGCCTTGTCAGGAGAACACTATGTCAGCGTCTCCTACCTCAAGCCCGCAATCCATCTCTTCAACACAAGCATTCTTGCTGAGGAAGAGAATGATACGCAACTGACCAAGGATGTGAAGAAAAACATTCTAGCCCACTTGAATGACAAATATTCAGATCCTGCCTTGGATGACCTCATGGATGTCACATTTCTACTTGCCCCACGATTCAAAACAACCTATATAAAGAACGAAAAGGTGGAACACATTATTTCCAGAGCAGAAGAAGAAATAAAATCACTAAAAGATCAACATGAAGCCAGCACTGGCATGTCAGCACTCTCAACGGCTTCTGGTACAGCAGCACAGCCTGTTCCTCCTACTGAGGAAAAAAGAAAAAAGTCTTTGTCCAGCTTTTTCAAAAAGCAGAGGACGGGCAGCATGGGCTCCAGCAGTGCTAGACTGTCAGATGAGGAAAACATCAAAATGGAGCTGAGAACCTACCTGCAGACCACAGAGGTTGACAGTGATGCAGACCCTTTGGAGTGGTGGAAATGCCACCAAGCAAATTTCCCCAGATTTGCCAAGCTAGCCCGACGACATTTGTGTATCCCTGCTACCAGTTCTCAATCTGAAAGAGCTTTCAGCACTAGTGGGAACATTGTCACAAGCTACAGGGCAGTACTCAAACCAGATGCTGTTGACCATCTGGTTTTCCTTGCCCAGAATTTGTAATGGCTACTATTTACATAAGTGCCTTGTTCATTATGTTCAAATGTGTGAATACACATGCACTTTTTTTTCCCTTAATACATGAATACTGTGTAATGTACCTGGGCTTGAAGCTTTGAAGTAATAGTATTATTACTGGAATTTCTTTTATTGTTATTATTTATTACTGAAAGTTGCACTATTATTTATTTTATTGTTATTATTTATTACTGGAAGTTGCACTATTATTTATTTTATTGTTATTATTTATTAGTTTAAATATTATGCAGTTTAATGATGGGATGGTTGAAAATATGTTGTCAAAACAGTTGTTTGCAAAATTTGTTCAATACAAAGGTTCTATATTTTGACTGCAACTGTCATGCAATGTGATTTCTTCTCTTCATTAGTGCCACCCCCTTGAAAACTATCACTTTATGGAGCCATGCAAACCTGTATTAATACTTGAGTGCACATTAAAATGTTTTTTTGTATAATGTACAATTCTAATGACAGTGGAATAGGTTATTCTTAGTCAGTCTACTGTAGTAATTGCAGTGGAAAACGTGGTTAACATCCACTCATGCATGGGGAAAAAATACCGTCAAATACCGTGAAACCGGTATAATTCTGAAAAATACCATTTTATAGAATTTTGGTCATACCGCCCAGCTCTACCATATTTTAATATTTTAAATATCTGATGAAACTATTCTTATTTATTATGTATTTCTACATCATTAATTAAATAATTACATTTCTTATGAACACCCCAGATTAGACCATCTTAATTTAGACTTTTTCTGTTCTGTATTCTTCCTGTAAGATCCTGTAGACTTTAATGACTTAGTTATGAAAAAGGCTTGGTTTCATATGAAGATGGTATAAGCAAACTACTGCAGTTAATCATGTATCTATCTTAACTGGGGAACACCCACACACATACTCTATATATTGTCTCTTCAAGGTATTCTGAATCTTGGTGACATTTTTAATGGATCTGGACCGTACAGGTTACTGTTACTGCTTGTGCAATTCATTCTCCCCTATACTTAATTTTCATGTATGCAAAGATTAGGTTAGCCCTTAAAACCAATTGTTTCTGTCTATAGTTTAATTTTCCACTACATCCCATAAATCTCTATCTAGCTACTACCCCTTCAGGTAAAGGCCATATAATACCTATCTACACTTTATTATCAAAATCTTCTTATAAACCTGTTTGTCATTTCTGTTTCTGTAAAAATATTTCTTATTAGAAAAGAGACCTACTCTTAGACAATGTGCTTAGAAATGCATGTTTGCTTCCAAAAGCCAAAACTCTCAGTTCTCACAGATTATTCATAGAACATTCCTTACTCAAGAAAACAACGCAGGTATGATTCATTGTGTCATCCTTGTTTACTAAGTGTTCCTGGTACTTTTCTTACATTAGTTCTGGGAGTGTCCTAGCATTATGGTATTTTGGTCTCCAGTTGACCATTAGCTATCTTGTGTACCAAGCTGCAAAATTCCCTTTTTACCTTCAGTCTTTTTCCTTGCTGATGATTCTTCTTTTATTTTTAATTATTATCAAATGAGAGTATTTTACTAGGTACTTTAGTTGCTACCATTATTGTAGTTCTAGACAGAAATCCCCAGAATTTATCACTGTTCAGCACTGTGTTATTTAATTTTTTAAAATTCATTTAGAAATGTCTTTTGCTAGAATTAATAAAGCTGCTTCTAAATAACTAAATCAGTTAAGGGTGGCCACTAAAATCTTATGTATTCTAGCTTTAATCTAATATTTTTAGCCTTCCCTTTAATTTCTCAGTAAAAGACTGGTCTGGCCAAATGTTCCATTCTAGTTTTACAAAGAAAACTAGAGGGGTGGGAATTCTCATACATAGAACAGTACCATTTGTAGCATCAGATGTAGTATTGGATCCTGAAGGGAGATATGTGATGGTCATGGGAGACTTATCTAACTGTAAAATGATTTTGATAAATGTTTATGCACCTAATGTTGATGATAAGGAATTTATACAAAATTTATTTGCATCCATTCCCAATCTGAACACTCATAAACTTATAATGGCTGGGGACTTTAATTGTGTTCTAAATCCACTTTTAGATAAGACTTCCTCCACAGGGGGAACGGCAACTAACACCGCAAAGATAATTACAAAGTTTTTAACTGATCACAACTTATCAGATCCCTGGAGGTTTTTAAACCCAAATTCAAGAACATATTCTTTCTACTCACCAGTACATCATTGCTACTCAAGGATTGATTACTTCTTTATAGATAATAACTTCTTGCCTAAGATTAAATCTTGTAAATACGATGCTATTGTTATTTCAGACCATGCTCCGATGATCTTGGAGCTGAAATTACTAAGCCCCATACACTCACCCCGCAGATGGCGTCTCAATCCGCTTCTATTAGCTGACGAGAATTGTACTGAATTTATATCCAAACAAATTGAATTCTTTCTAGAGACAAATACATCCCCTGAGATCTCTGCAGGAATACTCTGGGAAACTCTTAAGGCCTTCTTAAGAGGACAGATTATCTCATATCTTTCCCACAGAAATAAATCCGAAGCGAAGAAAGTAGCAGAGATAAAAGCGAAATTACTAAAATAGATGAAGAACATGCCAGACTACCAAGCGAGACTCTACATAAGAGGAGGCAGGCTCTACATTCAGAATTAAACCTCTTGACAACTAAAGAAACCGAACAACTAATTTACAAATCCAGACATCATTATTATGAACATGGAGAAAGCTAATAAGCTTTTAGCGCAACAAATTCACAAGCAAGAAGTGCGCAACGCAATCTCGGTAATTACTAACACGAATGGAGATAAAATCATCGAACACAAAAATATAATGTACACTTTTAGAGACTACTATAAATCCCTATATACTACTGAGTTTAAAGAAGACAATATACAATCTAATGCATTTCTGGATAAATTACAGATACCACAAATTGACGCTATTAGTGTGGAGGAGCTCGATAAACCTCTGTCATTATCAGAATTACTGGATGCTATAAAGTCACTCCAAGGTGGAAAAGCAGCAGGCCCTGATGGCTACCCTGCAGAGTTTTACAAGAAATTCTCCGCTCAGCTAGCTCCCTCCTATTAGCAACATTTACAGAAGCCAGAGATAACCAATCTCTTCCACAAACCTTTCGCCAAGCACTAATCACTGTCTTTCCAAAACAAAATAAGGACTTATTACAATGTGCATCATACAGACCAATTTCACTTCTGAATAACGACGTTAAAATACTCTCTAAAATCATAGCTAGAAGGATGGAGAAAGTGCTCCCCTCAATAATATCACAAGACCAAACTGGATTTATTAGGGGCCGACACTTATCTTCAAATCTTGACGCCTGTTTAATGTAATATACTCACCAACTAAATCAAACACCCCAGAAATATTATTATCATTGGATGCAGAAAAAGCATTCGACATGATTGAATGGAAATACCTTTTTACTATTTTGGAGAAGTTTGGGTTTGGCCCGAACATTTGTGCATGGATTAAATTACTGTATACTAACCCAGAAGCTTCAGTTTGCATCAATAACATTTGCTCAGACTACTTTAAACTAGAGCGTGGCACAAGACAAGGATGCCCTTTGTCACCACTGCTGTTTGCAATTGCCATTGAACCACTGGCAATACATTGTCGAAATACTGATCAGATAAAGGGGATTAGCAGAGAAGGACTGGAACAGAAAATCTCATTATATGCAGATGACATGGTACTGTATATATCGGACCCAGAAAATTCTGTGCCTGCAGTCTTAGCAGCACTCACAGAATTTCAAAAGCTCTCTGGTCTCAGAATTAATCTGAATAAAAGTGTACTCTTTCCGTGAATTCGCAAGCATATAATATTAGATTAGACACCCTTCCTTTTATCATTGCAGAACAGTTTAAATACCTCGGGGTAAACATCACAAGTAAACATAAAGCTCTTTATCAACAAAATTTCGTCGTCTGTATGGAAAAAATTAAACAAGACTTGCATAGATGGTCAACCCTTCATCTCACACTAGCTGGAAGAATTAACACTGTTAAGATGAATATTCTTCCTAAGCTCCTTTTTATTTCAAAACATACCAATATACATTAATAAATCGTTCTTTAAGCAATTAGATTCAACAATAACCTCATTTATTTGGAATTCTAAACATCCACGCATCAAAAGAGCGACCCTACAAAGACAAAAGGCAGAAGGCGGCATGGCTCTACCTAACTTCCAGTTTTATTACTGGGCGCAAATATACAGTCGATAAGAACCTGGACACAAATAGAAGAACATACACAGGCATGGACCGCAATAGAAGTAAAATCCTGCAGTACTTCTTTGTATTCCTTGCTTTGTGCTCCAATAAACACACGTTATCGGCAATACACTAATAACCCAATTGTGCTCCACTCACTTAGAATCTGGAACCAATGTAGAAAGCATTTTAAGACGGAGAAGCTTCTTTCTGTGGCACCCTGCAAAAGAACCACCTCTTTCAACCCTCACAAACATATGCAGTTTTAATATCTGGAAAAATTTGGAATTAACTTGCTTAGAGATCTTTATATAGACAACGTCTTTGCATCCTATGAACAATTACATTCCAAATTTAACATTCCAGCTACAAATTTCTTTCACTATCTTCAAATCAGGAACTTTGTTAAACAGAACCTTCCAGATTTTCCTCATCTTGCACCCTCATCCACGCTGGAAAAATTATTGCTCAATTTCAAGGAGTTAGACTCCATCTCTACAATATATAAAATCCTTTTACAATCCCTTCCTTTCAAAGATCCAAGAGGACACTGGGAAAATGACCTCTCAATTAATATATCAGAAAAGGAGTGGAAAGTAGCAATGCAGAGAATTCACTCAAGCTCCATATGCAAAGCATACAATTATACAACTCAAAATTATATATCGAGCACATCTGTCTCGACTAAAACTCTCAAAATGTTTCCAGGGCATGATCCAACCTGCGAACGTTGCAACCAAGCCCCAGCCTCACTAGGTCACATGTTCTGGGCCTGCTCCAAATTAACATTATTCTGGACAAAAATTTTTAATTACCTCTCAGACAGTCTTGGACTCACAATCCCTCCTAACCCATTAACAGCTGTGTTTGGGGTTCTTCCAGAGGGTCTTAAAGTGGAGAAAGACAAACAAACTGTGATTGCATTCACTACACTGTTGGCACGCAGACTTATTCTGATAAACTGGAAGAACCCAAACTCTCCTCTTTAAGTCAGTGGGAAACTGATGTGTTATATTATTTAAAATTGGAAAAAATCAAATACTCAGTTAGAGGATCTGTGCAGACTTTTTCAAAACATGGCAGGATCTAATCAGTAATATTTTGAAATGATTTTATAAAGCACAGAGAATTTGTTGATTTAGGTATTTTTAAAAGCCTTAAATTTTACACCGTTTGGCTTGCTCTCTCTCTCAAGGGTGGGGATCGATCTGTTCTTAGCATAATTCTTTTTTTTTTTTGTAAAACTTGATTGCTATGTATTGATTGTAATAAAATTAATAAATAAATAAAAAAAAAAAAAAAAATATATATAATTTCTCAGTACCTTTCCTCAGAGAATGGGACAGGTTAGGATGGTCATATGGTTGAACACACTTCTCTGTAATGTACAACAGTATTTTTTTGGAGATAGTTTAAAAATATTTTAGCCAAATATCATGAGTTTGGAAAATTATCAGCAAACACATTGGCCTTGACTACAAGTAATGTGGGCTAAGTAACAGATAAAAAAATTATATTTTTGAGTGGAGTATTCCTTTATCAGGAACAAAACAGTGTCACATTTTTTCTACAGTTAATTCAACAGCCTGTTGTCACACTCTCTTCCACTTGAATAGTTCATTCTGACCTGTCTCTGATCCCATATAGAGACAAGAAGTCTACATAACCAACAATAATATTTCGCTTTAGCAAAGGATAGGGAGGAAGGGAGGTAAAAAAAGGAGTTAAACTTACAATAACAATTGAATACAGAAAACAGCAATACTGCTTCTTCGCAGGGCCTGTATACATAGTGTCCAGAGTCCCTGTCTATGTATTGGGATGCTTACCCAACCTCTTCAATGTTCTATAGTTTGGACACTTTTCCTTCAACCAGACAAGCCCTTGCTTGTGCTTTTTTATGACTCCAAATATAGCATAATGCTGCCTGAAAGGGGCTTAGCCCTGGCATATGTTTACTTCTGAATACCCTCTTCCAGGGTCCCAGGTGACATTATGAAATCCTTGGGTAGCAAAACTTTGTTCTTGTACTTTTTCATTAAGCTATACTGGTAAAAACCAAACAGGTTGTCTAATATAGTTGAGACTTTTTGTAATTATTATACCAGGACATCGCAACATCCTCTGGCAGTTTGTGGAACTTTTCTCATATTTAAAAAAGTCCTGGGGTGTTATTGAAACCATTTCTGTTTAGGTAACATCTTTTATTGGTCATGTCCTTTCCTGTTTCTGAATTATTGTTCTGCAAGGTATAAAACAGTAAACACAAACGCATATGGAAGACAACATCCATCAAATGAAGCCAAAAAGGTCAAATCATGGATGTTCACCATTGGCAAAAATATAGAAGCCCGAAAGTCTGAAAACCATGCAAAAATCCTAGCTCCTAAGTTGATTTTAAACTAACTACACGTACCACAAAGATTTAACATTTGTCAAGAAAGTTGGACAACACAAGTAACTTGCTACCATCATGTATCACACGTTAGTAAGGTGTCAACATAGCTATCGACAATATGGCTGTGTCCATTCAAAAACACATAAAATGGTGGCATTTGTGGTATAAAGTAATCACTGCAGTGGTGGTTCAGAAACATAAATATAATGATAAAATGTTACAATGATGATAAAACAAACTCAAAAGTCCAAATATGCACAGAAATGCATTCCAGAGTGTTCAGACCCTAAAGTCATGGTTGTATAGTTGTTACTTTCACACTGGACAATCGTCACTTGCTAACTGTTAATTGTAATACTCCAATGACAAATTGTGCAGTACAGAAATCAACTTTGTCATCAAACATGTACATAATAACAACTCTAGTATTTGAGTAACAAATGAAATGGGAATGGGGTAAAATGGATATTGAAAACTGGAAATAAATGTAATTATAAAGTATAAAAACATCATAAAAACAATTTTTAGGCTGTAATCCAAGGTCAAAACAGATATTGAACTAGAAAGCAGAGTTAATTAAAACTTGAGGGCAAATGCCAAATCCAGGGAAAAATGCAAAAAATATTCAAGTAAATTAGATCTAAAGAAGAAGCTCAAGTCCCTCACTTATCCACCACTTCATAATCACAAGATTGTTGCATAAGTTTTATAATAAGATGGGCTGGGTCAGGAGTGAAAATACATAGCAGCAGTGAAGTGGGTCATTTCCTTCTTCACTACAGATCTCGTCTTTATTCCTTTTGCTGTAGACAAGTAAAGGTTTGTCTGTCAGATTTACAGATACAGTATGTAATGACTGGCTTGAACTAACATGACTGGCTGTTACACTTCCAGGGAGAGCATCTGGAAATATTTTGAACCAATTCAATGCTACAGTCCTAACTCATAAACTCCACTGTAAATTTCTCCACATTTCCCTGATCAGTGATTCAGTAACAGTAAATAAAAAGTATAAGCATGAAAGGTATATTTTAAAAAAATAAGCACACCAGTAATTCAAGGGGCACAATATATACGGGAAGAAGTAACAATGAAAATCCATATATACTGTATAGATATACACACACACAACAAAGTCACCTTTCCCCATTTCTCAGCTAATCATTATGTGCAAAAGTACATTTGTCATGATTGGAATAAATTTTTTTTAGTAATGTTATCATTTTTCCTTTGTCTTTAAAATATGTAGAAATCAGTTTTACAATAACTACGCAAATTGATTCTGACAAGTTTGATTTATTTTATCATTGTATTTATTTTATTTTCCACACCATTCTTCTTAGTGGATCAAGTGATCATGATCTTTGCAGTTAATAATGTCATTTACCCTAAATAAATCACAAAAATTTATTGGGCTTCTTTTATTTTGCCCATAACATAGCATTAAAACTATCGACAGGTGAAGTGATGAACATTGCTTATCTTGTTACAATAGCACCTGTCAAGGAGTGGGATAAATTAGGCAGGGAGTGAACAGCCAGTTCTTGATGGTTATGTGTCGCAAGCATGAAAAATGGGCAAGTAGAAGGATCTGAGCATCTTTGATTTGGGCCAAAATGTGATGGCTAGAAGACTGGGTCAGTGCGTCTCTATAACTGTATGTCTTGTGGAGTGTTCCTGGTATGCATAGGTTAGAACCTGCCAAAGAAGGACAACTGGTGAACCAGTAACAGGGTCGTGGGTACTCAAGGATCATTGATGTGTGTATGGTGCAAAGGTTTGCCTAACTAATCTATGTGGTAATCCGCCTAC
The DNA here is from genome assembly GCF_016835505.1 of Polypterus senegalus. Classification (NCBI taxonomy): domain Eukaryota; kingdom Metazoa; phylum Chordata; class Cladistia; order Polypteriformes; family Polypteridae; genus Polypterus; species Polypterus senegalus. The sequence goes on from NC_053159.1 coordinate 41,688,966, forward strand.
CAGGCATTACCACTTTAAAGGAAAGTCAAATGAATAGGGTAAAGTCGACTTCAAAATAAACATTAAAGCACTTATTGTTTAAGTCATTAAGTGCATGGTGCGATTTCATGGTCATTTTAACTTTGTCTTCAGCAGGTTCATGCAGCGAGATGCCAGTGACAGGTTGGGTGCGCCTCAGAGGGCAGGCCTGCTGGAGGACGCTGCTCGTAACCTGTAATAAAGGTGAGCCTCTCTTTTCTCCTGCTGTTGGCAAACAGAGGTGCAAAGCATTTTAAGAAAAGAATGTGCATGTATGCATTAGAGTGAGGAGGGAATTCCCAAGAAGTTTGTGCTCATGCATGCTCACATGCACACGATGCCGCTAGCCCTATTTATTACATGCCTTGCAAAGGTTGAGAGGAGCACCTGTGCAGAAAGCACCTGCCTCTGTCGCGATTGATAAAAGGGAGCAACATGTCGCGGGATTGGATGAAGATTTATGCCCAGTCTATAAAAGGCACTTCATGTCTCATCAGGGTTGTCTTTAGACTCGGTGGTATGGTATAGCTCTTTCAATTAGTTTACCAAACAACAGCTTGTACCTCATTTTGTAAATTTCTTGTATATATTATAGATATCTCTTAGTGTAGCTTTATTTTAGTGGAGTTATTTATATTTATATAGATTTTGGGTTTTGGTGCACTTTGTTTTTGTTCTTGTATACACACTTTTTTTTCTTGTAAATATTTTTTGCATTCTTTGGACTTTATCTGTAGTTACTTCCTGAACTCCTTTTCTTCATTTAGGAAGACTACCAATTTTTTGTGTGTATATATTTTTGTCTGTATTTTTCATTTTTGAGGACTGGAAATTACACTGTATATATTGCTCACTATTTTTGATTGGGCCAATATTTTTGTTGTTTTGATGCACCTGTAAATAAACCCACTCTTGTTTGGAAATGCCACCTTCTTGTGTCTGTGTCTCCATGTCTGACTTCTCACAAATCTGATCCTAGTCGGTCCTGCACTACAAGATGCCCACTGTGTGGTCTGGTGCTAACCTTGCCACTACACGGGGTGTCACAATCTGATGCCACAGGAGAGCTACTATAGCAAATATTGCTAAAAAACTTAATGCTGGCCATGCCATATGTTTGAACACACAGTGCATTGTATGAATGTGCCTTGCAAAGGACAGGACCATGGTTGTTTCTTGTCTTACACCCATGCATATCCTAGAGGAGTGAGTCACGAATGCTGGCCCTGCACTAACACTCTGCCTGTATTAAAACATATATACCATGTTTACAGAACTTTAATCCTGTTAAAATTAAATGTGTGCCTATAACTTTTGTTCAGTTTGTGTTCTTGATTGCAAGCTGGATGTTACCAGCTGCAGCAGATTGCTTCTTGCACCTTACACCAAGTGCTCTTGTGATGATATTCACTGGCTTATGTAACTTTAAACTGTGTGGAATCAGCACAGGCAGAATTAAATGTATACATCTGACTCTCATTAACCTCTTTTCACTTAATTGCATGTATGAACAGCCTTAATGTATTCCTTAATAGCTGTCACAGGATGTGCAGAGCATTGGCGTGCAGGATGAATGTCTTTTACCGATTAACACAATATTGTTGTGAAACAGTACAATACTTTGTCATAATATTGGAATATGATATTTATTGCAAAATACTGCAATACTTGAGCAAATTCACAAATTTTTTTTTTGAGTGGTGGAAATAAGCTTCTACATATTACAATATATCTAATAGAAGCGACTGCATCATGAATTCATGATAATTTTATTAATAAAAAAGTATCTTTTAATGTGTGTTAACTGAAAACACAGTTTTCATCTCCCAAATGGTGGTGTCCAACAAAATGTTTTTAGAAAATGCTATTTAAAAGATCGCTGTAGTTTATCTCTCTACATTGTAACTCAAAAAGTTTCAAGAACCTTGTGTTGGAAAAACAGTTGTATCATTTCATGTTTTACAGTTTTGTAGATTAGATGGTTGCTAGAAAAGGCATATCCACTTATTCATGCAGGCATTTACCCACTCCAATTTATACTCTGCAGTTTTCCTTTTAAGGTCAAATGGTAAATCATCATGAACATTTTTACATTATAAAAAAGCAATGCATTTTAATTATGTCTTACTTGAAGTATGAAGTATGTTTTTATATTAAATGAATGTAGCTGTAGTTTATAAAAATTCAGTTTCAGCATTGGTGCCTCTCAAAGAATTCCCTAGATATACCATGTTAAAAAATTACAGGGAAATTTAGGTCAGAAAAAAATCCAATGCCTGTAAATTTGTTCATGGGAAATACAATTAGGCAATACTACAACTCATTATGCAAAACATTAACAGAGAAGTTGAAGTGATTTATTTATGTCTATAAACATAATTTTACTTCCCCCTTTTAAACATAATTAATAACTATGATGAGCACAGCAGTGGTTAATTAAGTTTACAATTTATTTTGCTTTCCAGGCCTCTAATTAGAATGCTATGAATTTATGTGAGGTCACAGTATTTTTTGTAACTGTACAGTATGTAAGCAGTATAAGTAAGCTTCTATTTTTAACTAAGAGGTAGCAAACTATGAAGAATTGCTAAACCCTTTATTTTAAAAGTCTGAAGCAAATTTTCAGCAATCATCACAATATTTATACTTGTGTTGTATGTAAATTAGTTTAATTAAAGAAATTACTGATTCAGCACCTTCACTACATTTTAATTCTTAATGTGGTCATAATTCATATTATTCTTAAGAAAATTTTACACAATCAATAAATCTAATAACTTATTAGTTACATATTTACTAGATTAAACAATGTTGCCACAGTTTTGCACTTTGTTAGTCAGGTTACCCAAATAGTTCCCCTTGGGATTAATAAAGTATCTATCTATCTATCTATCTATCTATCTAGTTGAGCGAGTTATCCCAAGATGTTATCCTAATTGCTATGAAACTCATTAATTGCTAAAACCCCTTTTTTAATTTGGCTTTTTCTTAGCTACATTTTAGTTGTACTCTTAATAGACTATATTGATAAAGAATTGTCACACTTTTCAGGGATTTCTAATCTTTACTTTTGTCTACTTTCTTTTCCAGTTCTTCTGTGTTGTCATTTTGGGCCATCATCACCTGTGTAGCCACCTCTGATCCTGGAATGAAGACGGGTGCCCCAGCTGTCCATCAAACTGACTGCATCAAATCTTCTCAGATGAAGCCTTGAAACAATCAGGAATGAATTTACGTTAGGTAGCATGGCCAGTGGGAGATAGGTAGTTTTTTTTGGCCTTGGAACCCATGCAGATTTTGCTTTTTTTCTCAGCTTAACTAGGGTTTTTTTTTTTTCTCTTTTTTTGTCCTCCCAGCCATCTGACTTTATCAACAAGACTCACCTTTAGAAACTTACATTATGATATTGTATGTACGTACACTACCCTTCTACTAATTACATATCAATGTTATAAAAAAGTCATATGGATTTATTTACTGTATATACTTTTTTCTGTTACTTATTCATTAATATTCTTGTCTAATCTTATTTGTTTTTCTTTTCTTGTAACTTTCTCTTAGACATCTTGTAACGTACTTTGAGCTACATTGTTTGAATGAAAGTGTTCTATATAAAATGTGTTGTTGTTGTAGAATGACATAAAATTAAACAAATGATAAATTACTTTAAAGTACATAAGCAGCAACAATAAATTAACTATATTTTTATGAGTACATTAAAAATAAGGTGTTCGTCACATCACTAATTTTTAAAGAGCCTGCAGGGGGTGGAGGAGTTGGCTGGAAAATTAATTTTGTCCTTCTCTTATTCTCATCTCAACGTCATCACTACTGTAGGAATTTTTAAGTCTTTTTGGGTTACATTAATAGAAGAAAGGGCCAAGAAGATCTCCCAGATAGTCTGATAGTGTAGCCTTTCTCAAAGGTCAGGACAGGTTGGGGAGCATGCACTTGTACAGTGCATTCCCACACCCACCACGCAGTGAAACAGCTTGGGATCCTGGTTGGCAACCCCCCAGGCAGGCACATGGTCCAGTCCCACCCTCTAGAAATGACGCTCTATCTGCCACAGCCAAGTGTTACATGGGCATCCCCTTGACCTGGTCCAGCCACCCGGGTACTCAACAATTAGGATCCTGCTAGACGGATGACCCTCAGGGAAATCGCTGCAGATGGCCGTAGTGCCGTAACTGATGCTCCTTCACAATGCAGGTAATGTGCCTCATTCAGGACTCCATGAGCAACTGCTTATTTGACACAAAGTCAAACCAAAGGTACCAAAGGATTCTCTGAAGAGACACAGTACCAAAGGAGTCCAGTCTTCGTCTAAGGTCACTGGATAGTGTGCATGTCTTGTGGTGTGTTTGGCAGCTCAGCTCATCCAGGTAATGAGTATCAACGGTGTCAGGTTCAAGGGACTCCCAAAAATAGGAGCAGGAGAATGAAGCCGACCCACACCGTCATATTGTGGTGGTGTCCCTTTCATTATTTGATGAGCCAGCTATTATGATGTGTTCTCTTTTTAATTTATTTTAATGTCTTTTGTATTTTTCAAGGTTAGTGTGGTTCCTATTTTAAGATTTTACTATATACAAAACAATGGCGACATTTGGTTTCATTTTCAATCTTCATATAATAATGTTGGAAAATATTCCTGTTTTCTTTCAATGGCATTATTATGACACTGCTATTAATTATGCAAGTTTCTATAGTAAATCTACCCCTGGGGTGACCAGGAATACACAATGCATGATGACAACAATACGACCATGCAAAGGTTGGCACAGTGCACTTTTATGGTATTCAGTGCTTTGAATTTTTTACTACAAGTCTTGGTTTCTGATTTTGGATTATACAACATGTTGGTCTGATTTTTTGGTTTCAAACTTGGACAAGTTACACTCATCTTCTGATCCCTTTTTCTCTATAATCTTTGTTGGTTGAATACCAATAGCTGGATTTTAAGCTGTTTTGCTTAAATAAGACTCAACATATGATATTTATAATATGTATTTATACATATGGGCAGTGACTTATCATAAACAGTGGGGATCAAAAATGATATGCTACAAGAGAGATAATAATCTAACAAATAACAACCGTAATAATAATGTTCAATAGTATAACAGACACAGCAAAATAAAATTAAACAGTCAACATGGCAAGTGGACTGCAACTCTAGTCTTTCAATGCATTATTAAAGGTTGATTTTAATTCCCATCTCTTAAATGGGCTTAAACTAACCTTTTACAAACTATAACCCAAATGTCTCAACGGAACTTTAAATTATAAACAAAATCTACATTAAAACTATGCAGGTATATTCCTTTCTAGTTCACAATCATCTGTGACTTGATTGATTACACTCTTCACATTACACTTCTACACAAATGGCAAAAAAATTCTCCATATTAGGTCTTTTGCTGGAAAAATTCTGTGATTCTTTGTATTGATTGAATGGAGAAGTTGTGTTCTTTGCATACAGGGTGAGGATTTAGTAAATGGGATAATGGTTAAATATTTAAAGATAATCATTATACTTCAAATTAATTTACTTTTGTGATTATATTAGGCTAGTCATTTAACCCAGCCACAGGGTATGCACAGACCAGTGTGTTGTGGTATTTGCCGCACTTGTGTTTAGCAAGGGGGCGTGGTAGTGTGGCGGAAGCGGTTCCCGGGGGAATTCGTGATGCGGGCGAATCTCACTTAAGTGCAGTGAGCAGTCATCCACATCCAAACCAAATATTAGCTTATAAACCCAATACTAGCTTAGCAGACCCTGTCTCACATTGCATTCAGCACTTTAGAAATTTTAATCCTGTAACTGAGCAGGAAGTCTTAACTTTAATTTCTAAAATGAAGCCCACTACTTGTTCCCGATATCCAGTGCCAACAAAACTAGTAAAAAGTGCAATGGATATTCTTGTAGCGCCTATTCTAACCTTTATCAATAGTTCATTATTACATGGAACAGTACCTGATGCACTAAAAGTGTCAGTCATTAAACCATTACTTAAAAAGTCAGACCTGGACCCACACATACTAAATAATTGTAGGCCTATTTCAAATTTACCCTTTCTCTCTAAAATACTAGAAAAAGTAGTCACCAATCAGCTTCAGTCACACCTTACACATTACAATTTATTTGAGAAATTCCAGTCTGGTTTCCACACTGGTCATAGTACAGAAACGACACTAACACAGGTTTTTAAATGACATTCTGATATCTTCTGATGAAGAAAACTCCACTGTTATTATGTTGTTAGACTTAAGTGCAGCATTTGACACCATTGACCATTCTATTTTACTGCACAGGCTAGAAAATGATGTTGGGCTTACAGGCACTGTGCTCGCTTGGTTTAGTTCTTATTTATAAAATCAATTCTAATATGTACAGACATGTGCTGACAGTACTCCATCATTATACACAAAAGTGAGATATGGTTTCCTGTAGGGCTCAGTACTGGGGCCTTTACTATTCTCAATTTACATGATTCCACTGGGATCTATCATTAGGAAACATAATGTTAATTTTCACTCATATGCAGATGGCACCCAGTTATACCTTTCAAGTTTCTACAATGTTGTCTTTAATTAGTTGTGTTAGTGAATTAAAGGAGTGGATGCATGAGAACTACTTGTCTTTAAACACAGATAAAACAGAGATGTTCATTGTTGGAGGGAATAACGCTGATCACAACTATATTCTGTCATCATTTAGCTCAGTTGGAATTACCATTAATTTTACTGAATCAGCCCGCAATCTAGGAGTTATTTTTGACTTTAGCAAGTCATTTAAAGAGCATATTACAAAGTTGTCCAAATCATGTTTCTTCCATCTTAAAAATGTTGGGAAATTAAGGTGCTTTCTAAATAAACAGGATTCTGAGAAATTATTTCATGCTTTTTATCTAGTAGGGTTGACTACTGCAATGCAATGTTCACTGGATGTTCATACTGTTCTTTATACAGCCTCCAGTTAATCCAAAATGCTGCTGCAAGAATTATCACAACAGCAAGAAAATATGAACACATAACTCCAGTTCTTAAATCCTTACACTGGCTCCCAGTTAAGTTTAGGGCAAATTTCAAAATCATCCTTTTAACATATAAAGCATTAAATGGCCAAGGTCCGGTTTACTTGTCTGAACTTATCATGACTTACAATTCAGAGCGCACATTAAAATCTCAAGATGCCGGTCTGCTTATGATTTCAAGAATTAATAAAATAACAGTGGGGGGTTGAGCTTTTAGTTACAGGGTCCCTAAACTGTGGAATGGTCTTCCTGCTACTATAAGTGATGCCCCTTCAGTCTCAGCTTTCAAATCCCGGCTGAAGACTCACTACTTCAGTTTAGCATATCCAGACTAGAGCTTCTGATGAACTGTACAGACTGCATCTCTGTTGTTAGTCATTAGCACTAAAACATAAGTAACATGATAGTTATAATTGGATACTAACCCACACCTATTCTGTTTCTCTTCTTGGTATTCAAATGTGGCACTTGGTGCCATGGCCCACCTGCCAAGTTGTTTTGCCTGTCTAAAGTAAAGTCATCCCTGATGGAGGATCGCAGGAATCGTGAGAAAGAAGGGTCCTTTCATCAGATTGGCATTATTTAAGCTGTGGAATGGCCTAATAGGGGAAGCAGCTTGATAGATGAGGTCTCCAGGACTCTAAACAAATACGAATCACATTATGTGATATCATCTACTATTAAATTCTACTCCATACTTCTTTATTTTTATACTGTATTGAGGATTTGTTCTGTTCTGTGTATTGTACTGTATTGTATTGACCCCCTTCTTTTTGACAACAACATTTATTTATATAGCACATTTTCATACAAAAAAAATGTAGCTCAAAGTGCTTTACATAATGAAGAATAGAAAAATAAGAGACACAGTAAGAAAATAAAATAAGTCAACATTAATTAACATAGAATAAGAGTAAGGTCCAATGGCCAGGGGGGACAGTAAAAACAAAAAAACTCCAGAAGGCCGGAGAAAAAAAATAAAATCTGCAGGGATTCCAGGCCATGAGACCGCCCAGTCCCCTCTGGGCAATCTACCTAACATAAATGAAACAGTCCTCTTTGTATTTATGGTTTTCACGGAAGGACTTGATGATGATGATGATGATCACGTGGACTTCTGGCTTTTAGTCCATCAATGCTGGGGCATCATGGTGCTTTGAGTAGGTTGGTGGCGGCCACCACAGAGAAACCTGAAAAAGAAACAGAAGAGAGAGTACTGCGCGCCCAACCTTCCTGGAAGGGGTCTCTCTTTGAACCGCCTTTCCCAAGGTTTCTTTCATTTTTTCCCTACAAGTGTTTTTTTGGGAGTTTTTTCTTGTCTTCTTAGAGAGTCATAGCTGGGGGGGTCAGGAGGCAGGGCCTGTTAAAGCCCAATGCGGCACTTCTTGTGTGATTTTGGGCTATGCAAAAAATAAATTGTATTGTATTGTATCCATCCATCCATTATCCAACCCGCTATATCCAAACTACAGGCACAGGGGTCTGCCGGAGCCAATCCCAGCCAACGCAGGGCACAAGGCAGGAAACAAAACCCAGGCAGGGCGCCAGCCTACCGCAGTATTGTATTGTATTTCATCCGTAATTGTTCCCGGGAGCTGCTGATTGCCACAGCTGACCCACGTCCCCGTGATATATAGAAGCGCAAGGCGGTTAGTAGGGGGAGGAAAGAGAAATGAAAGACGGAGGTTGCAGAGAGGAAGGCAGGAAGCACCATGAGAAAGCCGGTGTGTGTGTGAGAGAGAGAGAAGGAGAGCAAGTAAGCTATATGCAAGCAGCTGGGAGAGGTGAGCCCGAGTGCTGTGTTTGGCCAGCACCCAAGTGCCGACGGTAGTGGTCGCTCCTGCTGAGTGCTGGTTTGGAGCAGGAGTGACCAGGAGAAGGTTGGCTCGTTGCAGTGAAGGCAGTGGGAGTTGAGGACTTGGAATAGAAGCCCCAGTGTGCACATCCTGGCTGCTGGGGAGCCCAAGTCTCGGTCTGAGTGAGGAGAACCGGAGCCAGGGATTGGAAGCCCTGATCTACAAAGAAGGTCAGCTGCAGGTAGGGCAACTCCCCTGTTGCAAAGCCCAATGAGAGAAGCAGGGGAACTGCCAGGTAAAAACAAGACACCAGGCTTTGTTTTTAAAGAGACTGTTTACAGCTGTTGTTTTAACCTCATTGTTGTTTTTAAAGAATTGTTTTTTTCTATTGGATTTTAACCTCCACTACTTTACTCATTTTAGGGATTATTTATATATTGAAAATTTAACACTAGAATTAACAGAGCCTACGAGAAAGCTTGTAAATCTGGCCCACCTTAAATCCATTCTCACCTCTCAGTCAGTCTTTTGTCCTGTAAATGTATCGATTAACAGGAAGCAGCTTGGTATCCCATCCCCCAGCCCCCACTGCAGTTCATTTCGCAAAGAAGTTTCTCAGTGCTCAGTGTTTATCTTCGAGTGAAGTGTTGGAGCTTTATAGGGTAAAATAGTACATCACTATTTGGAATATATACATTTCATGTGTGTTCGTTGTCAACAACAATGTATGTAAAATGTAGTTAACACAGAAACGTTTTTCATGTTTTAGTAGTAATTGAAAAAATTTAGACAAGAGATGTATAATGTGTGAAGCCTGAAATACAAATATGAAATAAACACTTGCACAATAGGTACAAGTATAACAAAACAAGTGCACTTTTATTCAAGAATTTAACCGAAGAAAAAAGAAAGCAGGTTACGGTAGGCGGTTGATACAACAGCTTGCATGGTGCAATGCTAAGAACTGCTGCCTTCCAATCAAGAGGCTGCGGTTAAGATCAGCTGCTTCCCAAATTTACCATTTTCAGTAGTGAGGTGCTCTTATTGTTAATATCATACAATAAAAGCATACATTTCATTTGCGTCTGAAAATTTAGTTAAAGTTAGTGGGTTTTTTTTTTTAGTTTTATTCTCTCACTCACGTTCAAGCTCCCACACACCCCAGGGATATAACGCCGTTTTCAGATAAAGACGTGGTATAACAAACCAACTTATTTTGTTATACCCCCTTTTATTTGAAAACGGCGTCAAATTTTGTGCGAGAATGATACTGAGACTGGGAAAACTGTGGACATGGATGTGAGTGTTGTGCGTGACTGAGAATGACTGTGGATGTCAATTTGTTTTTATTCTGTTTAATTCTTGAGTGTTCCTGCTCATTAGTATGCACCTTCTGATCCATGATGTCAAAGCCGCGCTAACAAAAAAGAGAGACTTAGGTATATATAACATTTGGAATAATTCATTTTATGGCCTGTATTGTACATTTCAGAAAACGTTGTTGCACTAATGCAACATTATATTTATTTGCATACCTTCATGCAGTTGTAATCATGACGTGACTGTATAATGTGTGAAGCCTGAAATACAAATATGAAATAAACAATTTCACAAAAGGTACAAGTATAACAAAACAAGTGCACTTTTATTCAAGAATATAAAAGAAGAAAAAAGAAAGCAGGTTACGGCAGGCGATTGATATGACAGCTTGCATGATGCAAAGCTAAGAACTGCTGATTCCCAATCAAGACCTTCTGGGATGGATGCTGGCAGCTTCTGAAGTTTACCGTTTTGAGTAGAGAGCTGCTCTTATTGTTAATATTATACAATAAAAACATACATTTTATTTGCGTCTGTAACAGCTGCTGTAAATGTATAGTACTTGTCAAAGTTAGCGTCTTTTTATAGTTTTAGTCTCACTCACATTCACGCTGCCACAACACCTCCCTGCCCCCCCAAACCCCCGATCTGATGCTGTTTTACAGGGAATTCTCAAATGTCATACATACCTAAGTCTCTCTTTTTTTATCAGTACAGCCTTGTAGGATGCAGGTTGCTGTTCTGGCCTGCACATAAGTAGTGAGGCATGGCAACATAATACTGCACACAAGATTAAGCATGCTATTCTGGCCCAGATTTGTATTGATAAGTTAATAAATGACATCTTTCATGGGCTGCATAGAAGAATATTTTTGAGAAAGTAAAGCAAATAAATACAGTGCTTCCGGAAAGTATTCACAGCGCATCACTTTTTCCACATTTTGTTATGTTACAGCCTCATTCCAAAATGGATTAAATTCATTTTTTTCCGCAGAATTCTACACACAACACCTCATAATGACAACGTGAAAAAAGTTACTTGAGATTTTTTCAAATTTATTAAAAATAAAAAAATTGAAAAAGCACATGTACATAAGTATTCACAGCCTTTGCCATGAAGCTCAAAATTGAGCTCAGGTGCATCCTGTTTCCCCTGATCATCCTTGAGATGTTTCTGCAGCTTAACTAGAGTCCACCCGTGGTAAATTCAGTTGATTTGACATGATTTGGAAAGGCACACACCTGTCTATATAAGGTCCCACAGTTGACAGTTCATGCCAGAGCACAAACCAAGCATGAAGTCAAAGGGATTGTCTGTAGACCTCCGAGACAGGATTTTCTCGAGGCACAAATCTGGGGAAGGTTACAGAAAAATTTCTGCTGCTTTGAAGGTCCCAATGAGCACATTGGCCTCCATCATCTGTAAGTGGAAGAAGTTCGAAGCCACCAAGGCTCTTTCTAGAGCTGGCCGGCCATTTAAACTGAGCGATCGGGGGAGAAGGGCCTTACTCAGGGAGTTGACCAAGAACCCGATGGTCACTCTGTCAGCGCTCCAGCGGTCCTCTGTGGAGAGACGAGAACCTTACAGAAGGACAACCATCTCTGCAGCACTCCACCATTCAGGCCTGTATGAAAACAAAATTCTCTGGTCTGATGAGACAAAGATTGAACTCTTTGGTGTGAATGCCCGGCGTCACATTTGGAAGAAGCCAGGCACCGCTAATCATCAGGCCAATACCATCCCTACAGTGAAGCATGGTGGTGGCAGCATCATGCTGTGGGGATGTTTTTCAGCGGCAGGAACTGGGAGACTAGTCAGGATAAAGGGAAAGATGACTGCAGCAATGTACAAAGACATCCTGGATGAAAACCTGCTCTAGAGCGCTCTTGACCTCAGACTGGGGCAACGGTTCATCTTTCAGCAGGACAACGACCCTAAGCACACAGCCAAGATATCAAAGGAGTGGCTTCAGGACAACTCTGTGAATGTCCTTGAGTGGCCGAGCCAGAGCCCAGACTTGAATCCAATTGAACATCTCTTGGGAGATCTTAAAATGGCTGTGCACCAACGCTTCCCATCCAACCTGATGGAGCTTGAGAGGTGCTGCAAAGAGGAATGGGCGAAACTGGCCAAGGATAGGTGTGCCAAGCTTGTGGCATCTAATTCAAAAAGACTTGAGGCTGTAATTGCTGCCAAAGGTGCATCGACAAAGTATTGAGCAAAACTTGGGAATACTTATGTACATGTGATTTCTCAGATTTTTTATTTTTAATAAATTTGCAAAAACCTCAAGTAAACTTTTTTCACATTGTCATTATGGGGTGTTGTGTGTAGAATTCTGAGGATAAAAATGAATTTAATCCATTTTGGAATAAGGCTGTAACATAACAAAACGTGGAAAAAGTGATTTGCTGTGAATACTTTCCGGCTGTACTGTGAATACAAAAATAAATAAATGTATTGGTAATTGTGACAATAAATAAATAAAAATGGATGAAGGTTGAATTCTGTTTTGTTGGATGTTGTCTCTTTTTGTTCCTGCTTTCTTTTTTTACCTTTGATGTGTTTTCATTCCTTACTTTTTAGTATGACTATGCAATGATTTGTTGTGTAAGTTCGACTTGATTGTATATTATGTTATTTTCTCTCTATTATATAAAAAAAAATCCGGTAACAAGACTTTTTTAAAGAGATTTTTTCAAGTCCCACGAGATGAGACTTTGGCTGAGATTTTTTTCAAGTCACGCCATCCTCTCAACCATATTCAACCACGCACACAGTAATCTCACCTCTCATTCATGTGAATGCTTTTAACAGACACAGTTTCTGCTCTCAATCCCAATTACATAAGACGTACTATTTTCAAATCTTATTGAAGAATTTCATCACAAAGGATAATCAACAGACAAAAAGTACACGGGCAATCCTAGCACCGAGAAACAAATAAGTCACACAAATTAATGCCAAAAATGTTGATCGGATACACGGCAAATTTGTAAATGTGTATCAATAGACTATGCTGAAACAGTTGGTGGTCATCGTGCAGAAGATGAAAACACCAACTTACAATATCCTGAAGAATATCTACAACCGTTAACACTGTCCGGTCTTCCACTGAATAAATTACTGTAGAAAGAAGGATGTATTCAAGGAAGGTAATGTAGTATATCTTCCACGGATAACATTACACAACCAAGGAAATCTTAATATGCCATTTCTATTAAAATGTTAACAGTTTCCCATTAGAATAACGTTTGTGAAGACAATGAACAAATCTCAGATCCAAACATTCGAAAAAATCATTTTATTTAATAGAAAGAATGAAATGAAATTAAATCACAGGTAGTTATACGTTGCATTGTCACAATGAAAGTCCAAACACAGAATCAAAATTCAATGTGATATTGACAAAAATGAATTCAAAAAATTGTTTTTACTGAAGTTTTACAGTAAAGGTGTAAATTTAAAAAGTATTTGCATTTTAATTTCAAAGCCAAATAGAATGAAATCATATTACACAACTCTAATGCAACATGAAACATAATTTACTTTCAAATTATTACGTTATACTCTTTTTTAATATGGTTAATTACTCGCTATAATGTAAAATAGTTCTATTATGCATATGTAACAATTCCCATGAAAATAAAATAGTTTACGCAAGCGACAGAACTGCGAAGAGGCTAGCGTGTAGCGTAGGCCCGGGGCTTGGCAAGCAAAGTGAGCAGGGAGCAAGGCACCCTAGTCTTCAAATAAAATAAAAATAAATAAATAAAAACACAATGATATGTGTGCAAAATTCCCTTTTTCATGTTGGAGCTGGGCAAATCCAATCCAGATGGGTTTATTGTGCTTGCGCAGACAGTGTGCTCACAGGCTCCATATTTGTTGGTGCTTTCTGTTCAGTGTTTGATTCTAAATCTTCTATTTGTGTGTTTTTTTCTGTAGCCTTTAATAAATAACTTGTTTATAACCAGCACTTTAACTTTTAATAACATCTGGTTCTTGTATGTGCAAATGCGTTATGATAAACATGTTTCTGTTTGTGAATGAGCGAGGTATTAATGTTATTAACTGTTAACACTCAAGAGCTATACATTGTACTTTACTTTGTTCTAAGATGCTAATTTCAAAGTTTTGAGTGTAGAGAATTGTGTTAAAGCATAAGGTATTTCCCTTTTTGTATATGAATGCCATCTTAAGCATTACGCAGTGCCTGTAATAATGCCATCTATTGGTTAGCTTAATGAATAGCATTTCCAGTTTAAAGAACTGAAAATGTAATTACTTTTCCTGGGTAATCTATATATCAGTTTTGACATTTTGATTATGTTTGATATGAACTCAGTTGGGACTTTTGTACTTACTGTATTTATTTATGTTTAAATACCACACACACGTGGACAACAGATACATCTATTTAGGAGTTTTTTGCAGAGCCTGACAGATTGTTCAAACTATCTGGTATGGCTGCTGTTATTTCTAACTGAAGAATTAAGGTCAGTTGGTGTATGATCATTGCAGTAAAATAGAACTGTCTCTCATAATCTTGTAGCGGCGCTACATGATTAACGTCTTCGTAAATGTATTTTGTGCCGAGTTCCATCTTTTGTAGTGTTGTCCTGTTTACATGGTGTGTGTGTGTCTATGTAAATATGCTCCCCTGGAAATAAAGGGGGAAGAAAAACCGTGGCCCCGCAGGATAACTGGTCCTGTCAATTCCATCACCTGCATCCGATCAGTCGTTATTTAAAAAGGACAGAAAAAAAACACCTCTTTCTACTAGACTGCCATTCCTCTACAGAAACAGGAGAAAGCACCACTTCAAATCATTCACACCTTTGTCTACCTGCCCCTTTCAACGCCCGACAAAAACAGCTTTGCGTCACAAAACCCAGGGGTTCTGGATCATGCCACATTCCGAGGATAAACACTGTGAGATTGTTTCTTATTGTTTGGGGAGAGGAGCAAGCCATCATTTTCATCTGTATACTTGCCGTAGGACTATTTTTCCAGTTGACCCAGGTTTACAAACATTATCCATTTTCTGTTAAATCTTCTGGACTTTTATGTGCATTTCTTTTTATTATTACTTTCCGCTGGACACTTTTGGAATTGTATGTATATATATATAAATATATAACTTGTTTGGAATTTTTTCATTTCTTTCTTTATCAATATACAGGTATGCTCACTTTATTATTTTACATACTATTGGTTTTCTAGCTTATTTTTCATCGTCGATTGGGGGAAGTTTATTTGGAAGAAGTATGGCTTGTTGGGTCTAACTTCCTCATCTTGCCATGCCACGGGTCTTGGTGGTGTAGCTAGCTGCCAGCTTGGGAGAGTGAGTCGGCTATTACAATGTGAGAATAAATAATTAAATGTGCAATAAATTTTATTGGTTACTTCTTTAGGTATTTCCATCCTTTTGTATATTTCTTTAACTGTTTCTTCATTTATTTATTTTAGCGGCAACACACAAAACAAAGTTGAGAGGGAGGGCTCTAATGAGTACTGTGTTTTTATTTGTGAATATTTGGAAATTTAAATAGGATGAAGAACTGTTCTTAATTTACCTTTTTATTTTCTTGATGGTGTTGATTAATGCAATCGGGGGATAAATGAAGTAAAGGGGAATATACACAAGAGAACAGATAGAATTGACATTAGAACAGACACGCTGCTTCAGGATATGAAAGACCAGGAGGTATGTTTAAGCAATAAATTTGATGTACACTTTAAACAAAAATCTAGCAAGAATTGATCAAAAATAGAGGAAAATTTGAGCAAAGCTTAGAAGAAAATAAGTGTACTTGGTGATCACCAAGAGAAGTTAAGCTAATGTAAATGACTTGTATTGAAGAAATTGAACAATTGAAACATGCCACTGACAAAAAAGCAGCTGCTGTAGAATGCGAATGCAAAGTGCTCGATGATAAATTAGCTGCGTTGGAAGATGTATGTAGAAGAAAAAACATCAGAATGGAAGGTCTCCTTGCAGCTGGGGGAGAAAGAGAGCAAGTTGCTTCTTATTTATCCTTTTTACCCCAACTGTAAGTACCAATATAATAATAGGCTTCTTAGCCATAAAACCTGGCAATAATATGAAATCAAGGTTAAAGCTGTTGTATGAAATAACATCCTACCTTTACTTAGGATTACAAAATGTCCTCAAAAGTTCAGAAGCAATGTCTCTCCGAAGAAACAGTGAACTTTGTGAACTGGAATGTCAAAAGTCTCAATCATGATCTAAAGAGTAAAAGGTATTTTCTCATCTAACAGGTCTAAATGCTAAAGTAGTATTTTTACAGAAGGCTCCCTTAATAAGTAAGGACCCGTTTCAGTTGCAAAGAAATAGAATCAGCCAAATCTTTAACTCTAGCTATAGAAACTAGAGGTGTGGGAATCTTAATACATAAAACAATCTCATTTGTAGTATCAGATGTAGTATCTGATCCTGAAGGGTGATATGTCATAATGAAGGGTAATTTATTTAAAGTAATTCTAATAAATATCTATGCAACTAATGTGGATTTCATTCAAAATGTATTTGTATCTATTTCTGATATGAACACTAATAAAATTATAATGGCTGGAAACTTTACTTGAGTTTTAAATCCAGGCCTGGATAAGTCAACTACAGAGGAGATAACATCTAATTCTGCACAAATAATCACACAGTTTGTAATAGATCATAATTTATCAGACTGTGGACGCTGGCCCGGACACACACAGACGGACATCCTAATTTCACCCAACACACTTTTAGTTACAATATTTACAAGTTAATATAGTCACGTGCACTCCCCAGAGCCTCCAGCACCGATTCCCCAATGTCCAGGCCACACAGTCTCTTTGCCTCTCTCTCCTGGTTGCCTATAGTCCTCCCTCCAGCTCCGTCCTCTTCCACCCGACTTCTGCCGATGACTGGAGGGAGGTGGCCCCTTAAATGGGAACCCGGATGGGCTCCAGCTGCTTCCCGGCATTCGTTTATAGCCACACCCCAGTGTCCGGGTGTCCCCTGTCGTCTTCCCCCCAGCACTTCCTGGTGTGGCGGAAGTGCTGGGCTCCCAGGATATTTAGGCACTGGGGCGCCGCCTGGCGGTGGCCACAGGTCCCTACAGGGCTGGGCTTCCAAGCCCTTTACCCGAGGCCCCCAACATAACCAGGGTGGACGCCCCCTCGCGGTCTGGAGGAGGCACAAGCCCTCCTCCGGTCCTCCTGGGCGTCCCGGCCGGGGACCACACAGACCCATGGAGATTTTTAATTCCAAACTTAAGAGTATATTCCTTCTTCTCATCAATACAATATAATTACTCAGGAACTGAGTATTTCTTTATAGACTAGGGGGCTTTGCCCCCTGCTCGCTTCTTTTACCAACCCCCGTGTTTGGTTTTCTGAATACACACTTTTAAGATTTTTTTTTCTTTGAATTGTTGCTATTTCATTAGTTTCACTTTTATTTCAAAACTTCTGTAAAAACAATATTTGGATTCTTTCGAGTCCCAATATGCTGAATCTATTAAATGAAGTCAGTGAGACATGTGTTTAAATGACTTTGTACCATAATTCAAGATAGGTTTCTCTGTTTAGAATTTTAGCATAGACAAAGCGATCTACATCATCAGCAGTTACCATTTTTTTGCAAAGTAACCAATAAATGCATATGAGGTAAACCATGTTTTTGAAATTCTCTGACTCAACTTCAAAGCCTTACAATATTTACATACTTCTGACATATCACCTGTGTCCATATATTCAATCTCTATTTGTCTTTTCATTATTTCTCTGAGTAATAATTTCTCTTTTTTTGCGCTAATGCGATGTTTACTTTCATTTTTTGACACTTATTTTTTTCTGCTTTCATTTTCTGTATCTTGCTCTGCATGTGTTTTGCCCCTATTTTTTTTTTTTTGAGTCTTTTGAATTCCAGTTTTCATTATCTCTAACCTGTTCTGCATGTGTTTGGCCCCCAGGTTTTTTAACCTCTTTATGACATTTTACTTTGTTTTCTACTGTCTTATTTCTGACCTCGCTTTGTCCTGCTTTTTTATTCCAAAGACACCTGCTGCCTCATGTATAAACAGTGCGTATACACAGAAATGTTGCGTAAGAACGTTTCCACGTTCAAACCTTGATGTATAAAACCTAAACTTGGAATAAAGCCACACACATTTCCACGGTATCTCATACCCTGTCATACGCAAGTTCTGCGCTCGGTTTTGCAGACTGGCGGCACCCAGCGTCAAAGCAGTGCTACTGTTCCTGTGTGGCTTTTCTTTTTCAGATCCACATTACTGACGCGGCTTTATAAATACACTGAAATTAAGAGCATATTGTTTATTAGTTTGATGCATGTGATTGTAATTAACCTGTAACAATATAATGGTCCACAGAATGGTCAAACTATTCTAAATACCATAGCTGCTTTAGTGTTGTTACTCTCACTGCACCTTCTTCTTTCAGCTGCTCCTGTTAGGGGTTGCCACAGCGGATCATCTTTTTCCATATTACTCTCACTGCACCACTCGGAACAGCTGATCAGAAAGAGAATTATTGGTATACAGCATTAAGGACACGCTGCCTCAGCCATTTAGTCTATTGAACTGCTTCTCACACGGCAAATGCTTCAAAACCTTTACTGTACAGACATTGCGGTTCAGAAACAGTTTCATCCCAAGAGCTCTAAACGCAATCAATCATACCATTAACTGCTCCTTGTAGAACTGTTTGTACTTATAAGTACAATAACCTCACTGTAAACTTGCGATACAGTTATAATATTGCACAACCTGAGTCACTTTATAAAGCGCGTATTTACATATGATGACGATATCATTTTTAAGATGAAATGCAGCAAAATGTTTATTATACTATACAGATAAAATTTTGACTTTATTTAAATAATCTATATTGTTAATAATTAAAGGATACAATGTCGCTACACTAGCACGGATCTGGCGCACCGTTCACGGATTGTTCCTGCATGCCTCGCACTGTATGCTTCACTGAGACTGGCGTGAAGGACAGAATAATTAAACATGTACTACAAAGATATTTCAATGTTCCTTAAAAGTTTTGAAGAATCGGTGTTATAAGCTTACAGATGGCTTAACGTCTATTACAGAGCTGACTGTGTGGCAATTGGGTATTTGGAGAAAGAAGAGAAAGGACATGAATTGGAGGTTAGTACATTTGAAAGAGACACTACTTCTGCAATAAATTATTTTATCGAAGGTCACGCACAATCACTGTGCCACCGTGTTCCCATGTTTAATAACAGGCTTTAACTGCTATCATCATGAAAATGATACCACGTATACATCTTAGTATTTTAGTTATTCAGAGAGCTGTAATATCATGAATGTAATGGATTCTGAGTCATGTTGGAAGGAGAGAAAGCCGGTTTAAGAAGCACATAGTGATTCACACACATAGAGCACATAGAACATCAAATACAAAACAAAGCATTTAATGTACTACTTTAGTTACAATGGGATTTGAGAAACTAGTAAATTAAACGATTTTAAGATTAAGTTTATGATGTTTTACTTTAATGACCAAATAAACTACGTGATTAAAGTGGAAATTTCGAGATTACAGTTGGTATTTCCTGCTTTTTCCCCCACTGTATGCCTTTTTTTTTCTCTGTACCCTAATAAGCTTTCATACGACACTCAGACGGTGGGCTACGACTCGCCTTTTCATGGCGACTTTGATATGCGACTCTTTTTTTATTTTGGGCACTGTGCACTTGAGCTTTCGAGTTTTTCCGACACGCTATGTCACTCGATCAGCTTCCTTGTTTTGTTTATACCACTGTTTAAACCAACAAATAGTATGTTTTTTCTTGCCTCCACTTGGTATGCTCTGAAATTGTTATATTTTTCCTTGTGGTTTTGCCAGTCTTTTCATAGAACGCTGAGCTTAAGGGATATTAATATTGATTTACATATTCAAATAGGCATAATTCTGGGCAGAGTTGGGGCGGGACAGCAGGCGCGTGCACGTGCGTTACTTTTCTCGCTGATCAGGATTTATGTAGCGGAAGAACTTGGAAGTTTGCTTATGCACAGATTCCTGTATCTGGATTTTTTTGTGCATATGCACATTCCCGCTTTTTTGCCATGTTATAGTGTGAGGTCTATGCATGGCGTTATACATGAGGCCCCTGGTCTGTGGTGATTATTTTCCCTTTTTTGAGTAATAATTCCTGTTTGTCTGCGCTTCTGCGATCTTTACTTTCTTTTTTTATACTGTACTTTCCAATTTTCCTACTTTCATATTCTTTAACTTTCTCCACATATGTATCATGACATTTTTTTTTGAGCCTTTCGAATTCCACTGCTTTCATAATCTCTAACTTGCTCTGCATTTGTATAGCACCAACGTTTGTGAACATCTTTATGAAGTTTTACTCTGTCTTTTAATTCTGATCCTGATTGGACATGCTTTGTTTCAGTTCCACTTGTTCCAGGCTGATAATTACTTTCCTTATTTTCTGAATTTGCACCTAGATTATTCTTTTTCTTTTTTGGTCTTTTTTCTATCCAACGCTTTTGAGTCTCTTTTCTCTACGCTGCTTTCTTTTTTGCTTAGTCGTCGACATTTCATTTATAATATATTGTCCTTATATGCTTTACATGCGCTGAGACCCTGGATCTGTGTGTGCACAAAGCCTTAGTTTACACGACTGAGTGTTTTGCTGCCCGTATTTGATATTGATTGTAAGTAGGGCGTGTCTTGCAAGAATCTCATGTTGTACGTCATTGCGAGATTGTCCTGGGTCAATCTCTTCGCACAAAGTCTCATGTTTAAGGTCCCAGCGAGACACGCCCCGTGGCCATTGTCTTTCGTCTCGCAGGTCTTCTAAGAGTCTTCCATGATCCTAACATGAAGATCACGTCTCGTATCCCTAGTGTTTCTCTCCAGGATTTTTTTTTTATAATAGAGAGATAATTTATTGCCCACTATCAAATCTTGCAAGTACAACACTTTTGTTCTCTCTGACCACGCCCCTCTGATCATAGAGCTTAAATCACTATGCCCTACACACATCTTGTTGCTGGTCTCTTAACCCCCATTATTAGCTGTTGAGAACTGTATAGAATTCATATCCAAGTAAATTGATTATTTTTATATACAATTGCATCCTCAGAGGTCTCTGCGGGAATACTCTGAAGGCATTTTTAAGAGGACAATTTATTTCATATCTTTCCTTCAAAAATAAATTGGAAACCAAGGAGGTGTCCGAGTTAATCAGTGGAATTACCAAAATAGATCAAGAATACGCCAGGTCCCCAAATGAGGCACTGTATAGGAAAAGGCAGGTTTTGCAAATAGAATTTAACTCCTTGACAACAAAAGAAATGGAATAGCTCATCTTTAAATCGCAACATAATTACTATGAACACAGAGAGAAAGCTAATATCTTAGGTCAACAAATCCTCAATCAGGACGTTTTCAACACAGCTGGAGATAAAATAATTGACCGTGAAAATATAACACACACCAGTTAGAGAGTTTTATAAGTTCTTATATTCTACTTGGTTTAAAGAACATAAAACACTTCAGTTTTTGATGCATTACAAATACCACAGCTAGGTCATCAAGGTAGAGGAACTGGACAAACCTCTGACACTCACATAATTACTAAACTCTATAAACTCACTGCAAAGTGGGAAAGTAACAAGCCTTGATAGCTACCCAGTGGAATTTTATAAAAAAATTCAAATAAGTTAGCTCCACTATTTTTAACAATGTTTACAGAAGCTAGAGACAACAAAATTCTACCTCAGACTTTTCACCAATCATTAATTACTTTCTTTCTAAAGAAAAATAAGGACTTTTTACAATGTACAGACCAATTTCACTACTGAATAGTGATGTTAAGATACTCTCCAAAGTTCCAGCTAGAAGGATTGAACAAACTGGATTTATTAAAGGCAGACACTTAGCCTCTAATCTTTGATATTTGTTTAATGCAATATACTCACCCATAAAATCTAACCTACCAGAGATCTTATTAACTTTGGATGCAGAAAAAATTCTTGACATGGTTGAATGGGACTACCTATTCACCACATTGAACAAATGTGGGTTTGGAACCAAACATATTTACATGGATCAAACTACTTCATACTAGTCCAGAAGCCTCAGTTTGTATTAATAATATTTAGAACTGCTTCAAACTACATGTGGACAAGGATTCCCTCTATCACCATTGCTTTTTGCAATCACCATTAGCCATTTACTTTCAAAATACATCAGAGATACATGGTCTTACCAAAGAAGGACCTGCACAGAAAACAGCACTATATGCAGATGATATGGTGCTGTATATATTAAACACACAGACTTCTGCAAATGTAGTCCTTAATGCAGTAGCTGAATTTCAAAAGATATCCAGACACAAAATTAAATTGAATAAATGTGTTCTTTTATCCAGTGAACTCTCTAGCATACAATATTAGACTGGAGACGTTCCCGATTATTTTAGTAGATCAGTTTAAATACCACAGAGCCACCCCCTTTACCAAAACATCTAATGAGACATTTTGGTGAATTGAGGATTATTCAAATTATTATAAAAACATGTACATGTAATAGTTCAAAATTAGCAAAACTATCAGATAAATGACAATTGGATATTACACCAGCCTTTATGTATGAAATTGGAAAAAGGGTAAAACAAAGGAGGCAATGATGCTTAAGATGTGATTCTAGTAACAGACTATTCAAATTCTCGTAAAAAACATTGCTTTCTGAATACTCCTTTTTGTTTCTATTCTATTCTGTTAATTGCAGAATGTATACTTTTCTGGTAATGACCTCTTTCAATGAAGCAGTATTACAATAATTAGGCTCTACTGATTAATGCTAATAAACATAATGGGCAAATGTACTGATGCAGTAGTACCAAGTACCAATTCAATATTTTTCAAGTCATATTTTACAGTGTACTGATTATAGAATTTCAAGGCTTTTCATAAACCCAGAGTTGGACAATATTTACATTATTCTTACAGTATGCCTGACAACAACATGTTGATATTTAATGTAATGTTTCCAAAATTGCACAATGAAGTTAAGTTTTAAGTTTTGTTTCTCAAAACTGAAAAAAAACTATTTTTTTCTCAGTGCTGTTCCCCTTTAAATGGTAAATTGCATAGCAGCAAGTCATGTCATCAATTACTGGTGCACCATTACTAAGGAGAAATCAGATGTTCTGCAATAAACACCCGATGGATTAGGTGCAGATTATTTCAACTTTGTCCTAATATTCTCTCAAAGTTCACTGCAACAACAGTTAGACCTGTAATTTCATCCCCTGCTTGTACTGTCCAAAATAGTCTGGTTTTTATAGGATAGTACTAGCTATTATTCACTGCAACTGACCGTTTGAATATTTTTGCTGCTATTTTGATGATCGAGTTTTTGTTATAGCTGCCACCATTTCTTGTAGTTGGTAACAGCCTTGTTTCTACATGCAATGGCCTGAAATAATTTCCTGTGATGTTAAATACTCAACAGAATTTAAACCAGTGCTGTGTTATCTTCATTGTCCAAATTTGCAGATAAATGAAAAGAAATATCATATGAATAATAGTATTGCTTCAAGATAGCCAGACTCGTGTTTTGTTAAGGTTTTGAATTTTGGTACAAAAGTCTTTATTTATTCTCCAAATCGGTTCCTCAAGCTTTTTGTTCATTTACAATTTATTTCTCTTTTTACTCCGTGTCCTTTTTCCCTGACAATTTCTATCATGGCAGAACAGACTCATTGTGAGGGATGGATTTCAGAGAGTTTTTTTCCCGAAAATATGTGTATTATCTGGATTCATTAACCATTACTGAATACAGCTGGCAATAACAAAGTCACTCCAGTCATACTACAAGAACTCAAAGTAGCTATTGAGTAAGGTAAGTGTTGTGTTCTGTGTTTTGTATTCAGTGTCTACAACAATCTATGTAAACACAAATTAATGTTTTTATTCTATAATAGTAAGAATAAGAGCAGCTCACTACTCAAAACAAAGGTGCCTGGGATCAAACTGCGAACGTCTTGATTACAAGTCAGTAGTTCTTACTGCTACACCACCAAAGCGGTCGTATTAGGGGCGTGTCAATGTCTCACCCTAACGCAAGTTCATTTTCTGTAGTTATATTCTTGAATAAAAG
Organism: Polypterus senegalus; assembly: GCF_016835505.1. Classification (NCBI taxonomy): domain Eukaryota; kingdom Metazoa; phylum Chordata; class Cladistia; order Polypteriformes; family Polypteridae; genus Polypterus; species Polypterus senegalus. The sequence goes on from NC_053159.1 coordinate 41,713,325, forward strand.
TGCATTTGTTATTTTTGTACCTTTTCTGAAAGTGTTTATTTGATATTGGGACTTCAGGCTTCACACATTATACACTTCATGTCTACATTTTGCCAGTTAATACTAAAACATGAAACATTTCTGTTTTAGCGATGTGTTTACATAGATTGTTGTAGACACGGAACACACATGAAATCTATGTATTCCAAATGACAATATATTATTTACCCTCTACAACTCCAGACACTTCATTCCAAGATAAGCACTGATAACCTTCTTTGTGAATTTAACTGCAGTGGTGGGCAGGGGAATGGGATAGCAGGTTGCTTGCTGTTTGTGTTGATTAACACATTTACAACGCAAAACGCGCAGATGGAGAGGTGTGAAGGGATTTAAAGATTACAAGTTTTTTCATAGGCTTTTGTAATTCTACTGTTGATTTAAAACCAAAATTGACATGCTAAATAAATGATAGCTTTACAAAATATTGTTATGTTATTAAAAAAACCTCAAACCTAAGCTTGAAAAAGTATAATATAAATTAAATGTCAAGCAGAAACTATGAAAATTAAAAAAAAAAAAAAAGTAGGCTGTAGATAAAGCTGCACCTCTTGAGATAGATTGATTGTGAAGTGATTTACCATAGTTTAATACAGATCCTCTTAAATTTGAAAGTCAAAAATCAGAATGGAAATGGGAATCAAAGTTTCATATTTACTAGATTGAAAAGACTGAAAATATACACCTCCCTAGAATCTGATTAATGTTCTGATTACCAATTACTGTACCAAACCCTTATTTTATTTAGAACCTTAGCTAAATTGATAAAAAAGTAAATATTTGATAATTCCATTTAATATTACTAATACTATGAATTTATTTAATAAATTAGGTAAAACAAAAGATTGTTTTGTTAGTCTCCATTAGATTAGATAACATGAACTTTAGTAATCCCAAGGAGAAGTTTAGATGAATACAGAAGCAGAAACATAAAAACATAGATACAGACTCACAGGAGAAATAACACAATCCATCGATATATAGATAAATAAATACAAAAATGAATGTATACTGTGCAGAAATTACAAAATAAACTTAAAAAGTATAAGTACTGTATTTTTTGGACCATAAGGTGCACTTTTTTTTCCTCAAAAATGGGGGGAAAATGAGGGTGTGTCTTATGGTCCGAATACTCTCCAGCAAGGCTGTTGTAAAAAGATTTTTTTTTTGCCCGTGGTGTCCCATGCACTGTCGCCCGTTGCTGCGTTTGCTTACTGTCGCTTACGGTACTTACAATTTACAATTCAGGAGATGGAGGTGATGTCAGCCCTCCCCGCCCTCCTAGCCACAGCCGCTCAATCATCAACGCCATACGGACGGGCGCCGAGGGAACACTTGCCCACCACTCTTGGACACACCAAACCAATCAGGTGTTGTAGGTGATGTCAGCCCTCCCCGCCCCTCATAGCCAGAGTCGCTCAATCAGTGATGCTGTACGGACAGGCGCCGAGGCAATGCCCGCCCACCACTCTCAGACACGCCACACACCCTGCATCAAATGACGCGAAAGGAGACGGGATAGCATCCGCCAACAGTAGGAGTCAGATGACCTTGATGGCGATGACGGCACGAAGGAGGGAGGGGGAAGGACTTAATGTACCGGTACCTGGGAAAATAAAAGATTATTAAAACCATGACAGCCTGTGACAGTCGTCTCCCTTTCTCCCTCTGCCCACTTCTTACTGTGCTGGTACAAATGGGCTGCTCCATGTCCAGATTGTTGTAGCTGTGTTCGTGAGAGCACTGCAAGTCCTGCCTCCTGGAGTCTCAATGGTCAGTCAATCATTCAGGTCACACGATCAGCACAGGTCACGCCTCCCCTGTGTGTGTGTGTGTGTGTATGACACTGATTGACTGACTGACAGGATCAGATCATCAAGGACAGGTCCAGACAGGAGGATTCAATTCCATCACCAGAAGTGTTCTAGGTACCGTACTTCTACAACAAAATGTGTTTAAACAAAAAACAAATGTACAGTGGTGTATTAATAAAAATAAAAAAAGCCCTGCCTAGGTGCTTTTTTAAAGGGCACTAACCAGCAGCACTTACAAAACAAAATACAATGGAACCTCGGTTTGCGAGCATAATTCATTCCGGAAACGTGCTCGCAGTCCAAGGCACTTGTATATTAAAGTGAATTTTCCCATAAGAAATACCGGTAATGGAAACTCAGACGGTTCGTTCCACAACCCAAAACTATTCATATAAAAGTGATTAATACAAAATATAAAGTAAAAATACATAAAACAAAATAACCTGTACTTTACCTTTGAAAAGAATCTTGGCTGGTGTGAGTGAGTTTCTGAAGTTTTGTGGGATTCTACCCAACGTGACGACACGTGGAAGAGCATCCCAAAGCAATCGCAGTCTGCCAGCACTGTAGCAGTTCTCTGTAAATGCAAATCCGAAAAGATCGCAGAGATGCTATAAGCGCCTGCCGTTGATGGGTGATACAAGGAACATTATAAATGCGCAGGGCACAGTACTACTTGGCCACAACCCTGCCTGATTGCTGTGTATGTGTATAGGAGAGTGGCAGATCCCATAAATAACCGCACTGTTGCTGTTTCAAGCTGAATAAAGCTGGTGCTGCTAAAGTACTGAGACTCAGCTTCGTGTTTTGGGGTGCAAGACGAGGACTCGCACGTCATAGCACACACGTGCGTGCGCACACACACAATGCTGCAGTAAACAGTATAGGCGCGTACAAATGTTGACTATATGAGTGAGGCACGCTGACTCAGACGGAGAATAGGAGACGATTGCCCACAATCCTGCAGCGAGAGGGAGAGAGAGTGAAGAACCATCAGCTCAGTTGTGCACTGCATAGATACTGATCACGCTACTCACCAATCCGTGGAGCCACTGTCTGCCCTGTCACCTGTTTCATTCGGCGGAGCACGGGTTCGTCCAGTCAGCCTCTTGATTGGCCAGCCGGGACTATGTGATGCCGCACAGTGCCATAACAGGCAGGCAAGGAGCCCGTCATGGCAGGAGAGACACACATAGTCTCTCTTGCCGTGCAAAGCCCTGCCTGTCAGGCTGGTTGGTGCCCTTTAATTTTAATACCGCTTGGCGAAGCATGGGTTAAGACTTATGGTAACCCATCTGCATCGCCAAGCAGTATGAGTCAAATTACTGATGTGTACGGTAGTATGTCTCTCATAACAACTGACAGTTCTTTCATTACTGTATTTTCCTCAGAAAAACACCAATTCTCTAACGGTACAAAATGTCAAAGATGAAAAGATTACCATATAAAATTCCATTTAAACTGGAGGTAGTAAAATATGCAAAAGAACATGGAAACAGAGCAGCGGAGAGACATTTTGGGACCACCTCCATCTGAAAAAATTATAAGAGAGTGGAAGAAACAGGAGGATCAGCTGCAAAAACTTGATAAAACTACCGGTAAGCACACTTTGCATGGGCATGCTGCAAAATGGCCACAGTTAGAAATTGACATGAAAGAATGGATCACACGTCACTGGAATATGGGCTTCTCAGTTTCTACCACAAAATGATCATCTATGAAGCCAAACGCATTGCTGTAGAGAAAGGCATTAAGGATTTTACTGGTTCACCATCATGGTGCTACAGATTTATGAGGAGAAGCGGCCTTGCTATGCACACCAAAACTAGAATTGCACATAAAATGCCACAAGAATATGAATTGAAGATTCTGTCTTTTCATAAATTTGTAATTAATGCTAGGAAAAAAAATGATTTTTCAATGGACCAGATTGGGAATATGGATGAAGTCCCGCTAACCTTTAATGTGCCATCTAATAAGATGGTTGACCTGAAAGGTGCCAAAACAATAACCGTGAAAACCTCAGGACATGAGAAAACACATTACACTGCTGTGTTGTCCTGCTGTGCTGACGGCACCAAATTGCCACTGATGCTAATTTTTAAAAGGAAAACCTTTCCAAAAGATGTTTTTCCATGAGGAGTTGTTGTACATGTTCATGAAAAAGGATGGATAGAGGAAAATGGAATGAAAGTATGGATTTAAAAAGTGTGGTCAAACGTCCTGGAGGGCTTCTGAAAAAATCTGCTTTATTAGTGCTTGACCAGTTCAGAGCACATATTAGCGAAACAACAAAAAACAGATTTAAAGAGGTGAAGACTCATATAGCTGTAATTCCTAGGGGTCTTACCAGCCAGTTGCAACCTCTCGACATTTTTAATCAACAAACCATTTAAAGTCTTTATGAGAGAAGAGTGGAAGAAATGGATGGCTGCCGGGAACCATGATCTGACTCCTACTGGACGAATGAAGAGGCCCACTATCACTCAAGTTTGTGAATAGGTTAAAACATCATGGCAGTCAGTGAAGGAGGAAATCGTTGCACGATCATCCAAAAATTGTGTCATTAGCAATGTCTTAGATGGAACTGAAGATAATTTCATATATGAAGATAGTGAACAAAGTGATATAAGTGATTGTGAGCAACTGAGCTTCATAAATTCTGACACTAGCGATGATGAGTTTTTGGGGTTTCCAGAAAACTAGAAAAGTGCTTGATCCTCTAAGTCTTTTCTCATTTGTTAATGGAAGTGATGATGGTTCTTAACACCACTGTTGAGTTTACGCTGTTAAATATTACCGTATTTCGCTATATTTTAATAAATATTTTAGTATACCGGTACTATTTGGTTTAGAATATTTTTTTCTTGTTTTCCTGCTCTAAAAACTGGGTGCGTCTTATGGTCAGGTGTGTCTTATGGTCCAAAAATACTGTAGTTAGTTTTGGACATGTTTGATAGCAACAGGTGGAAAAGATCCTCAGAGCTGTTTCTTACCACTCCATGGCAAAATGAGCATGTGGCTAAAAAAAACTCCAAGAGAGTGCATCCTGGAGGGGATTTTTTCATGATGCCATGCAATTTTTTGTACCATCCTTTTTCCACATCAGTTTTATGTGAGTCCAGGGTTAGCAGGCTTTCTCGATAAGATTATTGAGGCATTGCATTTCTTTTACATTCAAGTTACTTCCCAAGTAGACCACATCATCGAACAATAAACTAGCTACCATGGACTGTTAAAACACTTCCAGTAGCTTGCTGCAACCATCAAAAGACCTGAGTCTCTTTAGGAAGTACAGTGTGCTCTGGTCCTTCTTGTACAGTGGCACTGTATTGTCAGACAAATCCAATTTGCTGTTTATGTGAACCCCCATGTATTTGTAGCCCTCTACCACTCCTACGTGCTTCCCTTGAATCAGGCAAGTCCAAAGTCCGGCCATGGGCCAATCACGGACCAAGGTGAGATTTTATACAGCCCGCTCCTTCTGGCTTAAACTGCATTATTTATGGCCCGCCAGCACAGTCAAACAGAATAAATAAATCATAGAAATTCAACATGCAATTCCTCTTTTTACCTTATTGTAACAGCACCACTCTGTAACAGTTACAGAATGGTTAGATTTCCCTTGTAACTGTGTAACTGTATGAAATTTTCTCTGACCCTTCAACTGTCATGGCTACAGCAAGTAAAAAAAGGAAAATTGATAATTAAGGCCGCCACTTCCAGAAGAGGTGGAAATTACAATATTTTTTCACTGAAAACCTAACCAACTGTGTTTGCCTAATTTGTCATGAGACTGTTACATTGTTTAAGGAATATAACATAAAAAGACAATGTGAGACAAAACATACTAATGCATGCAGCAGCTATTAGAGATTGACCATGCTGAAAAAGTAAAGCAAGTTAAAGATAGCTTATAGCCATATAGCAGCAGTTGTTTATGCGGGCCAACGAGTCAAATGAAAACATCACCAACGCAAGCTATGAAGTGGCCATGTTAATTGCTCAAAGGCAAATTTAGTAAAGACTGTGTTATGAAAATAGCAGAAAACATTTGCCCCAAGAAGAAGACAGAGTTTGCTAATGTTTGTCTAGTTTATAACACTCTGGCATGGAGAATTGAAGAGCTATCATCATGTATTAAGCGACAACTGGGAGACAGGGCAACAAATTTTGATTTTTTTTTGTTAATTTGCAATGAAAGCACAGACGCATCAGACACTGCTCAGTTACTGATTTTTTTGATGATGACATGAACATAACAGAAGAGATGCTTGACCTCCACAGCCTTAAAGGCCAAACAAGATGAACTGATTTATTTCTTGCTATTTGCTCAGCTGTTGATAATATGAAACTACCATGGAGTAAAGTTTAATGGGATTACTAAAAATGGAGTACCTGCCATGGCTGGCGAACAAAGAGGATTGTCCATGATGATTTGTAACAAAATCAACAAAGAAGAAGGCAACGCTATTAAACTTAATTGCATCATTCATCAAGATTTGATCATGTTATGAAACCGGTGATAAAGGCAATTAATTTCATTCACGCTAAAGCCCTATAACTCCTCCAGTTTCAGCAGTTCCTGCTTAACACCCAGGCTGAATATGGAGATGTAATATATCACAACGAAGTGAGGTGGCTCAGTCAGGGATATGCTCTGCTACGATTTTTCTTTCTTACAAGTGAAACTGGACAATATTTGAATGAAAAGGGACAACCAATGCAAGAACTGTCAGATACTGAATGGGTGGCAGACTTGGCTTTTTTAGTTGACATAACAAAGCATCTGAATGCACTGAACGTCAGTCTTCAAGCACAAGTGTGGTATAGCGGGTCCACAGCTCACTGTGCAAAGGCCATTCATTTTAAATAAATGATCGCTTAGTGAGGGGACATTGGGCCATAGCGGGCCGTGGGGCGATCCGTAGGGTGTGGGCGTTTCTCACCGAGTGCACAGGTGGGGAACAGCCCACATGTGTGATTGTCCCATGGCTAATGCTGCAGCTGCTGTGGCCCGCGTCATTTTAAAAAGCGCGAGGCGGCTGAGGGATGGGAGGAGAAAAGAAAGAAAGGAAAGGAAAGAGGACGGAGGTTACAGGGAGCAGATGAGGAGGCAGGTTGGTGAGAGAGAGAGAGCCACGAAGAGTCAGCGCGGGCGAGCGAACAAGCGCTCACGGGCAGCTGCGAGGGCCTGGGGTGTTGAGCCTAAACCCAGGCGTTGGAGTTAGATGTCGCTCCCGCTGAGCGATCAGGTAGCGGGAGTGACCAAGGGAAGGCGACTGGCGCAGAGAAGCCACGGAAAGGCAGCGAGGGACTTGGTGATGGAATCCTCAACGTGGGCGACCTGGCCGTTGTGGAAATCCAAGTCTCTGAGGCTGGGATGAGTGCCGCCTGAAGCCAGGGTTCGGGAGGTCTCCAGTCTCATGAGTGAGAAGTAGAGGGCAGCTGCAGAGCGTCTCGCCTGCTGTAAAGCCCAACCGGGAGAAGCAGGTGAGACGCTAGCACAAAAGAAGGCACCGAGCTTATTGTTGTTTTTAAAAAACTGCTTCCTGAAGAACATTTGAAACCTCTCGTTTTAAAGGATTGTTTTTTCTATTGTTTTAACTTCCACGTTGGTTTTTATGGATTATTTATTTAATGAAGAACTTTGAGAACTGCACTTTATGAACACTGTTTTGTTTGACTGTGTTTTAATAAAAGCACTTTTGCACCTTTGTATACCACCCCTTGCTCGAATTGTTTATTTGCCTTCACTGACTAGCTCACTCAGTTACGTTATCGACGGTGTTGGGTTCAAGTGCTTCCAAATCAGATGGGAGTGTGGAGCCAGAACCCACATGGTCACAACAAGACACTGTAGTGAGCCAACTAAGGATTTTGGAACCAAACTGCAACTTTTCCAGAGACACTTGTCACAAACGGAGCCCTGCACCACACATTTCCTAGATCTGCAGGAGGTCATGGACAGAAATATAAGTATGCAAACGAAGAGGTATGTATTAGTCATCTCATCCCTTGCTGGAGAGTTTAACGACTGCTTTCAGGATTTTGCTGTGATTGAAAAGGACATGTTGCTGTTCTGTTCTCCCTTCAGCATGAACCCTGATGATACTCCAACTCACCTGCAGTTGATTGAGCCACAGTGTGACAGTGAATGGCACAGCCGACACCAACATCTCTCTCTCGTGCATTTTTACTGACAAGTGAATAAAGGCGGGTTTCCAGAAATGCGAACTTTTGCAAAGAAAATGCTGGGCTTGTTTGGCTCCACATATTTGTGTGAGCAGACTTTCTCTGTCATGAACTTAAACAAGAACCACCTGAGATCAAGACTAAATGACTTTCATCTACGTGACATGTTGCGCATGACAACCAATGCTCTCAAACCACACCTGCCTACAGAACTGAAATCCAAATCTCAGTATCACCCTTCATGTGACATTAGTGACAATAAGTTACCTGTTGCTCATTCATCAGAATATCTTTTATTTTAGTAAGTTTCTGAGTGTTTTGAATTTCTGTTAGAAATTCAGATAGCTTATATATATATATATATTCTGTTTTGTCTATCTGAATGCTTACATTTGGTTACTTTGTTGTTTGCTTTGTAAAAATGAAAGTATTAACAGTGTGTTTATATACATCTTTCATTGTTTAAAATAATGTCTTCAGGGACTGTTGGCCCTCAGGCACTTTCACATAATCAAATCTGGCCCTCCTTGAGAAAAGTTTGGACACCGTTAACCTAAATGGTGACTGGTCTCAGAAGCTTTTTGGCATACTGGAAGTCTGCCTCCAACTCTTTTATCTTGATGATGTTGAGCTGCAGATGGTTCTAGCAGTCACCATTGTCCTCCACAAGTCTCCTGTACTCCCAACTTGACCCCATTATTAATGCAGCCTATGACAGACAAGTTGTCTGAAAATTTATGTTGCTGGCAAGGGTTGGCATTATCATGGAAGTCCATTGTGTAGAGGGTAAACAGGAAAGGAGGACAGCCAAGTTCCCTGTGGTGCTCCAATATTATAAACCACCATTTCTAACACACAGCCCTGAGCCTCACAAACCGCTGTCTGTTAGTCGGGTAGTCCATGATCCATGAGATTGTGGAGGCATCGAGATGCATATCTTCAGCTTTTTTCCCCAGTTTATGAGGCAGAATGGTGTAAAAGGCACTGGAATAAAATCAAAGAACATTGCCTGCAATGTGGTGCCAGCTTTGTCTGAATGGGAGTAAGCTCAGTGGAGCAAGTCATAGTGACAGCAGAGGACAGTTTGACTTACAAAATGAAACCTGCTAATATTCCTCTAAACCCAATTCAAATTAGTTTGTTCAAAAACTCACATACAGTACTTACACAAATAATACTAGATATAATAATGAACTGTTATTAAATAACCTGCTTGAACCCTTGAGTCCTTCAAAGCAGACATTTAATTGAAATCTGAATGTTTTTAAAATTTGTGGACCAATTTAAATTTACCTTCATTTTAATTTAAGAGAAAACTTACATTTCATATTTAAAAAAACACATTATTTTTTAATAATTTTTGTCTGTCTTTCACTCCGTAATGGTACAGAAGCCACTTTAACTTACGTTAAAATGGTATCCCCTTCCAATGCCGGGAATGGTAACAATATACTTTTAGACTTAAGTGTAATCTATACTAATAAAAGGCAAAGCCCTCACTCACTCACTCACTCACTCACTTACTCACTCACTCATCACTAATTCTCCAACTTCCCGTGTGGGTGGAAGGCTGAAATTTGGCAGGTTCATTCCTTACAGCTTCCTTACAAAAGTTGGGCAGGTTTCATTTCGAAATTCTACGCGTAATGGTCATAAACTGGAAGCTGTTTTTCTCCATTTACTGTAATGGAGTTGAGCTTGAAAGCCGTGGGGGGCAGAGTTTCTTGTGACATCATCACACCTCCCACGTAATCACACAATACGTAGAAAAAAAGGAAGAGCTCCAAAAAGCGCTGAAGAATACATGCATTATATAATTGAGAAGGCAGCGAAACAATAAGAAGCGAACGAGTGACATATACAACCATATTCATGTGCTGCTACTTCGGAAACAAAGCACGGTGTAAACCTAAAGTTTAAATTAAGTTCATAGACAGGCTTCCGCTGCCGTTTGTAATTTAGTGCCTGCCCATATAAGGCCGTCCGTCAGCGGCAATCCAATAGAAACACTGCCGCTAAATATTCACGGGTGAAGGACTGTGCTTATGCAGAGGAAGATGAGATGGTCAGGGTGGTGTTTGTCTTAGCTAACATTAAATACAGCCGTGGACATCGCACGACATGGCACCAGCACAGCTGGGAAACTTCGATGCATGTACACCGAGCAGCTCACGTGAACTGACGCAGTGCACAGACAAAAAGCAACAGTTCCAAAGAGCGCTGAACAAAAACCGAATTAAACAATTGAGAAGGCAGCAAAAAAATAAGAAGCGTCTGATACATACAAGCATATTCATAAGTGCAGCTACTGCGGAAACAAAGCACACGTTGGAAAAAGTCAATGTCCCGCTAAAGGAAGACAGTGTAAAAACCTGTGCATGGTGTGTGTCAGGTCACAGGTAAAGAAGAAGACAAGCTGTTTATTGATGCAGTAAGAAATGAATTGATGAATGAAACCTGTTATCTTTACAATGATTGACAAACACGGAATGTAACTTGAACACAACACATCCTACAAATGCGAACCTGATTGAAAGAAATAATGATAATCAAATCCTTGATGACAGCAACACTGAATAACACTCACAAAACAATTACTGTATATTGACAATCATGTTACGTTATTTTTAAAATGTTCCCTTTTCTTTTTCATAACTTCTTTAACACACTACTTCTCCGCTGCAAAGCGTGGGTATATATATATATATGTATATATATACCCTGATCTACATACTCTCAAATAGACAAACCACACGCCGTGGCGCAATGGTAGAGGCTTCGCCTCTAGTGCCGATGACCGAGGTTCGATTCCCGAGAGAGGGTGCACTGAGTATGTACGCGCGCTTCCTGATTCATTTTACCCTCGCATCCCCTTCGTTTGAGACGTATGAAAAAATATGCGGTTAATGCAGAATCATGTTACGTTATTTTTAAAATGTTTCCTTTTCTTAGCACAAGCACAGCTAAGAAGCTTCGATGCATGTACTCCATAACGCGTTAAAAAAAATAACGCATTTAATCACACTTTCAATTCCAAGCAAAGGGGAACTTTTGTCAATGCATGATTTTCTGGTATATCGATTACATTGATGCACACATCAGAGCTACAAAAATGTTAGAGTCGGAATAAAACGCGTTCCTACGACTGATCAGAGGAAAATTTCATTTCAAAAGACTAGAAGACGGAAGCCTTGATAAAAGCATGGTTTTGTGCACACTGAAAAGCAAGCAAAATTAGATGCATTACAGAAGGCGGACTTTGTGGCTCTTACTGAGGATCATTGGACTTCCGTGACCGTTAATAATTCTAATTACATCTAATTACAAAATGTTCAATGATTACACTGTTTTAGCCTAATAGACAAAATAATTTTGGCTAAGGTTACTCAGAGTTTAAAGATTAAGCTGGTCAAATTACCTTTTGTTTCTGACATAATTTTACAAGTTTACAATATTAATGTCCGTGTCTATTATTTGATTCAGTCGCCCACTAAAACCCTTTTAAATAAAAAAAAAAAATTGCGATTTGGGGCAAATTTTCATGTGTGATTACATACGATTAATCGAGATTAATTATTACACAGCCTCTAATTAATTAGATTAATTTTTTTAATTACCTACCCCTAATATATATTTGTAGCTGTATATATGTAGATTTGTATATATATGTGTATATACAGTATATGTGTAGATATTTATATGTATATATGTATATATATATGTGTGTGTGTGTGTATATATATATGTATGTGTATATATATGTGTATATATATATATAGTGTATATATGTGTATATATGTTGTAAACAAGGCGCTTTATAGTGCCCGACCCGGCATAGAATAGGCAGAGGCACGTGTTCACACTCACAAATATTTATTTTTCTTCAGCTGTGTGACACGTCTTCCCCGTGCCACACAGCCCAAACACAGTCCAAAGCACAAACACAAAGAAGCCAAACACAAACCCACACTTTCCTGCTCCACCACTCCTCCCAGGCAACCTCGTCCTCTTCCTCCCGATTCTGGCCTCGATTGCTGGGAGGCAGGCCCTTTTATGCCCCACCCGGAAGTGATCCAGGTGCCTGACCAGCTGGTCTTAATTGCACCTCCGGGTGGGGCTGATAAACCGTCCAGTGTGGTGGCTGGATCTCTGCAGCACCCCCTAGCGGCCACCCCATCTCCCAACCGGGCTGCTGTGGTGGACTCCATGTCCCATGGAGCCACGGGGGAGATTGAGGAGGAATCCAGTGCCAGGGAGACTGCCCCCAAGCGCCCCGGGGGAGGTATTGCAAAGTCCATGATGGCTCCCCCGGGACGTATGCATCAGAGGCGTCCCGGCCGGGCATGGGACCCGGCTGTCCGTCACATGGCCCCTCCCTCAGATGAGGCTTGTGGGGCTCATCGGCCTGCCCAGCGGGCGGTCTTCTCCAGGATGGGGAGTCGGCATTCCTGGTTCCTTGGCTGCGCCTGTAAAACAGAATAAACAGGTCTGGGGCGTTGCCCGATGTCCCTCGGGACAAGCCCGCCAGACATGGCCACCGCGCCACAGTCATAACACCGCCGACTCCCTCCAGTACGGCCCCTCTGCATGCGGAAGCAGGCAGGGAACATCTGCCCCTTCGCCCCCTCCGAGGAGGGCTTGTGACGGTTCCGCCCCTCTGCAGTGCAGCCCTCCTTCGGCTCCAAGCCGTCAGGCATACACTGCTCTATGTACGGGGTTTCCGGTTTCCTCTTCCGGTTCCCCCTTTTCCTTTGGGTCGCACTGGCGGTCTGAGTCCCCTATGAGAAAGGAGGGACCCGCACCGCCTGCGTCCCTTTGGACTGCCGCAAGACTGGCGCTAGCGGTCGGGGCGGGGTTGTTTGGCAGCGGGTTTCCACCTGCTGCCTCCCCGCACGCTCGTCCGCCTTGCTGTCAGTCATCACAGCAGCCTCTCGTGTGGTGGGCGGGTCCGCCTGACAGGCAGTACTAAGCAACACTGCTGCCGTCGCGTCCCGCCCCCTTTTCTCTGCGGTGCCGGCTTCACTTACCTGCACCGCTCTGTCCTGCCGGTGGGAGGCTGGCCACCCGCCGCCACGGCCATTCAGCCAGGGCCCCGCGGGATACCGAGCTTCTTCTCCAGCCCCTCCTTCGCCTCCGACAGGACCTGAAAAACTTGCAAAGGGACTGTAGGGCGAGGACAACGGACTTCACCTCCCCTACAGCCCAAGAAACATTAATAGTGGCGGCGGTGGATTTGGGCTCTCCGTGTCGCCCTCCGCCGACCGCGTGCCAAGAAGACCCTGTGGATCCCCCACAGGCCCCTTCGGGTAGTTTGGAGGAGAGGGAAGGGCGTCCGTCATCCCCGCCTGCCGATCCTCCTCGGCGGGTGATTGACACACGTCCCCCCCCCGTTTACCTGTTTCGCGGAGCGCTCCTGCCCCACTTGCAGGGGCGCCGCGCTGGGAAGCTCGTCCGGGCTCTCCTCCGCCAGCCGCTGGCTCAAGCCGAGGGGAAGACACAGCTCCGCCTCGCTCACCCCCGAGCTGGCTCCGTCGTCATGCCATGGACACTCGTCCCCCTGCCCGCACCGGGTGCTTCGCCCTCGGCGTCCAGGAGGTAGGATGACCCGCAGGCGGAAAAACATACCCGCAACTCGTCACCTACCTCCGGTTGCAACCCGTGCGGCGGACTAGCGTGGCGGCGTCTGCCAGTTGGCCTCTGTGTCCGCCCGGCTTTCTTCTTCCCCATGACAAAAGGCGCCTGCAGCAGCTCCTCGGCGGCGGTTGGGTAGTCCCGCTGACTTGCGTGTGCCTGCTTGCGGCCCTGCAGCGTGCGCGCGCGCGCTGTACAGCGTGTGCTGGCTTGCGGCTCCTGCGCGTGTGCGCGCTTCAGTGCGCTGTGCTGTGCAGTCCTGCCCGACTGCTTGCCTGTAGCTGCGTCGGGAGCGCGCTCTCCGACGCCGCTGAGCGAGAACCGTGCCCAGCGCTGTTGCGCCGCTATGCCGGGTCAGCAAGAGTAAAACGCAGGTTCCGACCCAAATGGACGGGCGGGATCCGCCGACACGCCAGTGTAAACAAGGCGCTTTATAGCGCCCGACCGGCATAGAATAGGCAGAGGCACGTGTTCACACTCACAAATATTTATTTTTCTTCAGCTGTGTGACACGTCTTCCCCGTGCCACACAGCCCAAACACAGTCCAAAGCACAAACACAAAGAAGCCAAACACAAACCCACACTTTCCTGCTCCACCACTCCTCCCAGGCAACCTCGTCCTCTTCCTCCCGATTCTGGCCTCGATTGCTGGGAGGCAGGCCCTTTATGCCCCACCGGAAGTGATCCAGGTGCCTGACCAGCTGGTCTTAATTGCACCTCCGGGTGGGGCTGATAAACCGTCCAGTGTGGTGGCTGGATCTCTGCAGCACCCCTAGCGGCCACCCCATCTCCCAACCGGGCTGCTGTGGTGGACTCCATGTCCCATGGAGCCACGGGGAGATTGAGGAGGAATCCAGTGCCAGGAGACTGCCCCAAGCGCCCGGGGAGGTATTGCAAAGTCCATGATGGCTCCCCGGGACGTATGCATCAGAGCGTCCCGGCCGGGCATGGGACCCGGCTGTCCGTCACAATGTATATATATGTCTATATTTGTATATGTGTATATATATGTATATGTGTGTGTGTGTGTGTGTGTGTATATATATATATAAAATATATATATACTGTATATGTATATGCCAGCAACACTCATGACAATGACAACACAATTACATTGACAATCATGTTACGTTATTTTCAAAATGTTTCCTTTTCATTTTCATTACTTCTTTAACACACTACTTCTCCGCTGCAAAGCGCGGGTATTTTGCTATATATATATATAGATATATATAGATATACATATATACATATAGATATACTGTAGATATATATATATATAGATATGACAACAACACTCATATCAATGACAAAACAATTACATTAACAATCATGTTACATTATTTTTAAAATGTTTCATTTTCTTTTTCATAACTTCATTAACACACAACTTCTCCGCTGCGAAGCGCGGGTATTCTGCTAGTAATGAATAAATTGAAGATCTGCTTCTTCCCCTAATTTATTGGTCAAGGGTTCTGAAGTATCCTTCTATATAAAAGCGGTCGGGATTGTCCTTCCGTCCCGTGAGTGCTACACAGGCGCGGAGTTTCACACGCCCGTCCATTTTGCAATGCGATGGGATTTGTAGTTTTGTTTTTCCAGGTAAAAGATGATTTTCTACTCCAGACTGTGTGATATCTTCTTCTTCTTTCTTACTATAAAAAAGCGGTTGGGATTGTCCTTCCGTCCTGTGAGTGGAAAGCATAGCGGTATTCCTCTTATCACAGACTTACTACTTGCAGCTTGCGGTACGAAGCGACATGATGTGAGCAGAGTTCTGGTGCTCCCATCGTTCCCTTGCTTTTGTGCGCAATGCGCTGGAAAAATAGACAAAATTATGTCTCTGGAAATAATTAATGTTGATGGAGTATAAATGCCTCACCGCATAGTAAATATCAGGGGGGTTCAAAAGGGCGACCTCAATATAGAAAAAAAGTTTAAATTTCATCACAAAAATAACAGAAACTATGAGTATTAAAGTAATACCGCTCAAATGCAATATAACCAAATTAATGAGTTTGTATAAAATATCAAATTGATCTACATATTGAATTGCCTTAAGAAGTGGTCAACCTAAAAGTTGGTCGCCTTAAAAGGCGGGTCAGCCTAGTAGTATTAATAATATTATAGCAAAAAATATACGTGTTTTGCACATTTTGAGCAAATGACTGGATACTGGACATGTGGGTTATGCAAATGAGTAACTTTAGAATTTTTTTCTTTTTTTCATGGACCTCTTTTACATTGTTTACCATTTTACAGTACTGGTTCTGTTACTTCTGTTACTTAATGAACATTGTTCTCTCGTTCTTCATTAAAACATGATATTAAACTCTTTTATCAGCTGTCTCAGCAAAGTAAGTTGGGCAAGTAACCTATAAAAAAACAATTTTTGGGTGGAGTATTCCTTTGACCTACCCCTTCATCTCACAATGACTCATTGAATGTGAAAATTCAAATTATATAATAAATCCCCACAATATCTTTTTTTTTTTACCATTTTTGCATTAATTTTTGTTTAAATTCTTTTTTTTTTATCACTCTGGCTTATAACATCATACATTGCTATGGCATAGGACTCTTTATTGAGTGTGTCAATAAACATAATATCACTGTCATGTTCAAGTTTGACAAGGGTGACTGTTGTGGAACAACAAGTGTCAGATATCAAAGAGGTCTTTCTTTCAAGGAAAGCTAAAGAATAGTCATTGTTATTACCAAATGTCTCTTTTCCTAAAGTATTTGATTAATTGTTTGCTTTTTTGAGCGTGAGTTCTTTGTGAGGCCTTCCCTTTATTTCACAGTTTGGATGCTGTTAAATGTGAGCAAAAAACTCGTCTATCATGGCAATCATAAGGACAAGGGTCACATAGCACACATGGAATCCAGCAACACAAAATAGTGGTTCCTATACAAAACTAACACACAAAATTGCAATGTGATGTCACAAAATGATATATATGATATAGATATATTAATAATTAAAATTAAGAATGTATAACATGTATTAGTAAGCAAAAATAAACAATGCAAATAAATTAATAACATATTCCTGACAGTGGCAAGCAGAGGTCACTTGTCAGATGTTAGTGTGAGAATAAACACTAACAATTTGTTGACAGATATTAAACCAAACACTTCTTTTATGACAACTGCTTTTCGGGAGGGTTTCAGGGTATGCCACAGTGTTAATGTAATTGGTTGGATGGAGTCTTATGACCCTCCATAGTGATGGCTAGTTAAACATTGGGCTCCTTCACCTACCTTGCCTTTACTAGAACCCTCTTTTGAATGTGTATCCCCAAATATATTACTAGCAAAGTTGGCAGAATGTTGTGCTTACCCTTCAAACTAAGGCAACATCCTCTTCAGAAGATAAATGTCATTTTGCCACCTATACTTCTCCAAAAAGGATCCACGTTCTGAAATGGAGGTCTCACTGGTGATGCTTCACACTGAGAAGCCAATAAGAATCTTCTGATGGAGCAAACAGACACTTTGAATGCAAACATGCATACTAACTTCACTGAGGCAAGACCTGAAATCACTGTTATTAAAGAAGAACAGACAAAAATGACCAGAGAAGTTCATTTTCTATAGTCTTACATTTCTCACCATGACTCAGACACAAATACTCTCCATCTCAAACTCGGCACCCTTAAAATGAAAATTACAATCCAAGAAGGTAAGAATTGTGGGCATCGGAGAATGTGCAAAAAGGTGACAATTTCAATTCTTTCCTATCCAGGATGTTTCTTTCATGGTTTCCAGACCTTTCTAATTTCAGTGAGCTTGCTAAACCCCTCTGTAAAACAGTTCTCTTTTTTATTCTTCATCATAAAACACAATCTCACATTGATTACACTTGTCTCCCGCTCTCTAGCCCCATCAGTTTTAATTACATCTTTTATTTCATTGTGTCTTCCAGATCATCGAGTCTCTTTTGTGCAGCTGCGCCATCATCATTCCTCTTCACGTCCTTGCTGGTAATATAACAAGTCTTTTTTTAAATATCAAGGTTTTTTTGTAAGCAGCTTAGAAACAATCTAAAAGACTATCTGGATTTTGACCATGGGTTAGTGGATGATTCTAGTGCAGTCTGGGAGGCAATGAAAGGATTTATCTATGACTTTACTGCTGCTTTCACCTTTCATTATTTCTGTGTTAAATGCTAGGCAGTTTCTGACATAGAATCCAGACATTCCCTTTTTAAGTAATGTACCTCCTGTTGGTTGATAAAGATCTCAAGCTTGTTAGGGTTAGAACTAAACTCCAGGCTCTTTTGATTTTTCATTCAGGACCTGTTATTATATATTGGGTGCCAAGCCATGTCAGTTACTTGCAATAGACTTACAGTAAATGTGACAATACATGCTATTAAGGTTAAATCAGGTTCAACAAATACAGATCCTCAAATTATTAAGAAATAATTAATTGATTATTTTACTAATTCTTCTCTGGTGTATCTAACCACAGTCTAAAACCACTCTGTCCTAGTCTTGTCTCCCCCTTCCATGACTCACAAATGATTAGGCATCTCTTTCAGATAGCCTTAACTGAACTCAAGGAGGTCTTGGACTCAATGGCAGCAGACTGGATTCTGAGTTTGGATCAGTTTCCATCTGAGCTAATACCCCCCTGTTTGACATAATCAAAAAGGTCACCTTATCTTGTCATCTGAATTCAGGAATCAATATGTTTCCAGTTACATTGTTTCCAAACAAAGTGAGGATCCTATGGCATGTCAAAGTTTCAGGCTCCTCTCAAATGTGGACTCAAATACTAAACTTTTACCTAAGGTCCTTTGTGGTAGAAATTTAGCATCTTATTAAAGAAAGAAACATCCTGTAACTGGACAAATCAGTAATTAGGCAGGGGAAAAGCTGTTTATTGTATCTTTTAATTACGCCTCAGCAAAATGCCTTAGGGGAACATTCTTCAAAAGCAATTTGTTAGAGTATGGTCAAAATAATCAGAGAAACTATTGAATTTATATACAGTGTCAATCAATGCATACATTTGCTCTGACTGATTCGTTGGTTTGCACCCAAATGACTTATAGAAAATAAAAGTCTGTAATAATATATTCCACTTTGTCTAACACCATTGAGTTGAGCCACCACCCTTGAAATTTCTGTACATATAACAACTGTCTATTCTGGTTGTTTACAGGACATTTGCTGATTTCTTGGTCATCTTTCAGTGAAAGTTGTTTTTCACTTAACCTTTATCTGATTTCCTGACATGAGTGCAAAGGTTTCTGACATTTTTTAATCCTTTATGCTACTTTCTTTAAGATAAAAGCTACATTGCCTTAAAATTATTCTTCCACACCTTGCCATTTATAAATTGGTTCAACCTGATCAAACTGGCTTCAGTATCTCTCGGCTATCTTCAGTAAATTTACAGATTTTGTTTGTTATTAATTCTGTACAGAATCTCACGACTCTAATGACCCTTGTCTCACTTGATGCCGACAGGTTTTTGATCACATGAATGGGCCTTTTTTGTGCATGGAGGTGAAAGGATGGTTTTCAGTAATGGATTTATAAATTTGATTGAAATGTTTTAACTCTTCATCCAAAGCAGTTGTCCTCTCAAATTCTTTGATCATTAACCCCTCCACATTAAATATGGGTCAGACAGCGCTGTCTACATCTCCCTTCCTCTTTAAAACACCCCATGTGTAAATGGCAATAGAGATTCATGACTCTCAGCGGATGGTGTTTTCCTTTTAAATAGGTAATGTGTCTTTAGATATTCCTTTTATTTTAGACCTGCTTAAAACTTTTGAAACTCTTCTGGTTACAAAATTAACTGGACAAAATGTTCCCTCTCACCACTTAATAATTTATCCCAGCAAGTCTGTTTACCTTCTTTAATATGAGTTATTGAGTGCTTTTGGTACCAAGGAGTGGAAATTTATCCATCAATTAATGTAACAGCTTCCTCTGATTATCCTTGAATGTGTAATGAAGTCAATGCTTCATGCAATCCTGGAGCATCATAACCTTATCCTTTCACACTCACCTGGGTGTGATTAAAATTAATATAGTTTCTTGCTTTAACTTTTTAAACTCCAGGATTCCCCTTCTCCCCATTCAATTAACTACTCAGAAGGTAGATTTCAAATTTAAAATTTTTAAATGAATTGCAAAAAAACCCAACCTCAAACATACAGCACTGATTCGAAATATGTATAAATGAAGGATTGTCTAACAAATATGGAATACTATAACAAGGTTTTAATCCTTCATCCCATCTTCTACTGGTTATCCCTTCCCTCCCCTCTTCTGCAGTGATTTCATATTGAATCCTACACCCTTGCTTCTCACTGTCTAACAGGGACTGTGTTTGCTTCAACTTAAATCCAATAGGTTTTCCTCATCATCTTCTCTGTCCACCACATTTGGCATTGTGTGCTGAGGCACTTTAGTGTAGCAGTTAAATAGTATACTGGAACCTCTATTTTTCATAACAATCCCCTTAACATTGGTGGCCACCTAAGTGTGTATCCTGTTTGCTAAATTGCAGGAATTGCAATTCATGATTTTTTCAATGATGCTGGGTTCCTTACATTGCAATCTTTTTTCTTATTTTTCTGTCCATTCCTCATCTTTTTTCTTTTCTTTAAAATTCATTCATTGTTCATGGTTCATGTCTCATTGTATCTTCATTAGAAGATTAGAACACTCTAGACGAGAACAGGCCATTCAGCCCAACGAAGCTTGCCAGTACTATACACTTATTTCTTCCAAGAAAACATCAAGTCGAGTTTTGAGAGTCCCTAATGTCTTACTGTCTACCACACCACTTGGTAGCTTATTCCAAGTGTCTATCGTTCTTTGTGTAAAGAAAAATGTCCTATTGTTTGTGTGAAATTTACACTTAACAAATTTCCATCTGTGTGCTTATGTTCTTGATGAACTCATTTTAAAATAACAGTCTCAATCCACTGTACTAATTCCCTTCATAATTTTAAACACTTCAATCATGTCACATCTTAATCCTCTTTTGCTTAAACTGTATAGGCTGAGCTCTTTTAATTTTTCCTCATAATTCAACCCCTGTAGCCCTGGAATCAGCCTAGTCGCTCTACTGTGGACCTGGAGCCCAAGCAGAAGAAGTAAACATTACAGAATTTCATTTCCTTGTGTATGACATGGACCTGATTTTCTAATGCAAATTTTCGGGAAAAAATGTGCGCATGGTACACGCGTAAATACGGTACTCAAAAGCCTCCTTAAGAACACGAGGATAAATATTATCTAGTCCTGGTGATTTGTTTGATTTCATCTTATTTAATCTGAGTAGCACTTCTCCCTCTACAATTTCCATATCCCTCAGTACCTCCTTAGTAAACACCTCAGAGAAATGTAAGTTTAGGACATCCGCTATTTTTAATTGCATCTTTTAATTCACCTTTACTATTCCTGATGCACTTGACCTCCTACTTGACGGTTCTTTTACTACTAAAATACTGAAAGAACCTCTTAGGGTCTTCTTTCGCCTCATCTGCTATATTCCTCTCCAACTGTTTTTTAGCCTCCCTGATATCCATCTTAATGGTTGTCCTCATGTTCTCATACGCTTTACGATTCACTTGGCAGTCATTAGTCTTATATGCCTTATAGAGCAGTTTTTTCCTTTGCAACGTCTTTTTTAAATGTTTATTAATCCACCGTGGAGTTTTTTTTAGTTTCCTATTAATTCCAAATTTAGGTATGTATCTGTCCTGCATTACATGTAAAATATTTTTAAACCTGTTCCACTGCTCCTCAACTGTCTCCACATTTAAAAGCTTATCCCAGTGTGCATTGTCACATCTGCTCAAAATTAGCCCTACCAAGTATAACTTAACAATTTTAATCATTGCATCTGCACTCTTACAAAATACTGAGAATTGTATTACATTATGGTCACTTGACGCTAGTAGTTCAATCACCTCTACACCCTCAATTCTATCCTGATTATTACAAAATACTAATTTCAGACAGGCTTCACCCCGTGTTGGTGCTTTAACATGCTGTGTTAAAAACAGTCTTTGATTACTTGTAAAACCTCCTGCTCTTGTACTCTTCCATCTGCAAGGTTATCCCAGTTAATATTTGGATAATTAAAGTCCCCCATGACTATAATATCTCCCTGTAAACTTGCTTTTTTGATATTACTAAAAAGATGTGTGTTGAAATTACTGTCTGAATTGGGTGGTCTATAACACACTCCTAAAATAAGACCTGTTTCCCTAATATTTTCCAGGCAAAGCTACATGTTCTCACTAAGATGGGGCTCATCATCCAACTGAAGAGGTCTTACATTTAAGCCCTGTTTGACATAAACAGCAAACCCACCTCCTTTTCTGTTCTGTCTATCCTTCTTAAAAAATGTGTATCCCTCTATGTTACACTCATCCCCATCTTTGTTATTTAGCCAGGTTTCTGTTATTGCTATAATATCATAATTATGCTCTGCTACATACAACTCCAACTCACCTTATTTTTGATATCTTCTACCATTAAGACAAGTTATTTTTAATGTGTTACTTCTTCTACATTTAAATGTTTGCTTAGAATTTACATTACTATGCATTTTTATTTCTACACCATTGTTTGTTCTTCCATGTATAGATCTAAACCTGGTCTGTTCTAAACTCCCTGCCCCCCCATTCCCTAGTTTAAACAGTCCTCGACTAGCCTACACATACGCCTCCCCAATACATTGGTGCCCCTCCAGTTCAGATGTAACCTGTCACGGCAGAACAGGTCCCATCTGTTCCAAAAGGAGTCCCAATGCCCCATAAACCTATACCCTTGTACCCTGCATCAAGATTTGAGCCATGCATTAAGCCTTATAATCTCCTCAATCTTACCTGGACTGGTGCATGGCACAGGCAGAACTTCGGAGAAAACTACCTTGTCAGTTCTGCTCCTCAGCTTGGCACCTAACTCTTTGAATTTGGATCGCAGAACTGACAGACTACCCTTATGTATGTCATTTGTTCCAACATGGACAATGACAACTGGATCCACCCCCGCTCTGGCCAAGAGCCTATCCACCCTTCTAGGGAGGTCTCCCACCTGTGCTCCCGGAAGGCAACACACTGTGCGAGACTTTCTCTCTCTGGATCACACCTGCGCTTCAATCCCCCTAATGACTGAGTCCCCATCTATCACTACCTCTCTCTTTCTTCTGCTTTTTCTGTTCATACTCTTAGTCTTAAAGTGCTTGTCATCCTACAACTCTGCGCACTACTGTTTGACAGGAGATTTTCTGACAATGGAGTGATTAATACTAACTAACTAAGCAAGGAGGTAATGTCTATCAATAAATATTGTTCTTATGTTTTTATACTGCTTTACACTCACCTAAAGGATTATTAGGAACACCATACTAATAAAGTGTTTTGACCCCCTTTCGCCTTCAGAACTGCATTAATTCTATGTGGCATTGATTCAACAAGGTGCTGATAGCATTCTTTAGAAATGTTGGCCCATATTGATAGGATAGCATCTTGCAGTTGATGGAGATGTGTGGGATGCACATCCAGGGCACGAAGCTCCCGTTCCACCACATCCCAAAGATGCTCTATTGGGTTGAGATCTGGTGACTGTGGGGGCCATTTTAGTACAGTGAACTCATTGTCATGTTCAAGAAACCAATTTAAAATGATTCGAGCTTTGTGACATGGTGCATTATCCTGCTGGAAGTAGCCATCAGAGGATGGGTACATGGTGGTCATGAAGGGATGGACATGGTCAGAAACAATGCTCAGTGCCCAGTTGGCACTAAGGGGCCTAAAGTGTGCCAAGAAAACATCCCCCACACCATTACACCACCACCACCAGCCTGCACAGTGGTAACAAGGCATGATGGATCCATGTTCTCATTCTGTTTACGCCAAATTCTGACTCTACCATTTGAACGTCTCAACAGAAATCGAGACTCTTCAGACCAGGCAACATTTTTCCAGTCTTCAACTGTCCAATTTTGGTGAGCTTGTGCAAATTGTAGCCTCTATTTCCTATTTGTAGTGGAGATGAGTGGTACCCGGTGGGGTCTTCTGCTGTTGTAGCCCATCCACCTCAAGGTTGTGCATGTTGTGGCTTCACAAATGCTTTGCTGCATACCTCGGTTGTAACGAGTGGATATTTCAGTCAAAGTTGCTCTTCTATCAGCTTGAATCAGTCGGCCCATTTTCCTCTGACCTCTAGCATCAACAAGGCATTTTCGCTCACAGGACTGCCGCATACTGGATGTTTTTCCCTTTTCACACCATTCTTTGTAAACCCTAGAAATGGTTGTGCGTGAAAATCCCAGTAACTGAGCAGATTGTGAAATACTCAGACCGGCCCGTCTGGCACCAACAACCATATTTTGCTTAAATTGCTTAAATCACCTTTCTTTCCCATTCTGACATTCAGTTTGGAGTTCAGGAGATTGTCTTGACCAGGACCACACAACCCTAAATGCATTGAAGCAACTACCATGTGATTGGTTGATTAGATAATTGCATTAATGAGAAATTGAACAGCTGTTCCTAATAATCCTTTAGGTGAGTGTATGTAGCTGTAGGAAAGATTTTGTCCTAAAGGACACCTTGTCTCAACTTTCAACATTTGAACAATATGCACTGGATGTGATTTCATGTAACTTTACAAATGACATTTTAGACAAAAAGACATCAACCAAAGATATTCATGAATTTTTTTAACAAATGGTATCAGGTGCCAATAGAAACATCTCTACTGATAGCTTCTTTATGTTGCTAAGGGCCTGAATTAATCAAATTTATTTTTTTTGAAGGGCTAACTTAAATAACATCTGATAGATAACTCAAAAATTTATATTGCCACCTTTAATTATTGTCTTCAAAGAAAACCATTTGTGCAGGTTTCCTGTATACATTAAAAAAAGTTATGTCAAAAAGGGTAGGATTAATCTAATTATCTGTTTAGAAAGAAGCTAACCTATACATAAAGGAGAAAACTAAGATGTAAATAGTTGATCTAGAACAGTAAGATGGAAAAGCAGAATGGTTCAACACTTTTGATAGAGTGAGAAAAGTAAAAATAAATTTACAGTAATTTGAAAGCCTAGTGTGCTACTAAAGTCAAGTAAGAAAAGAAAATGCAATGAATAAGCAGCATACTGTAAATTTGTAAATTTGTGCCCACACCATGCAGTAATTGAGTATTGTGTATTTGTGTTTAATTTTTCTGCATGATCGTGTCCAATTTTTTAAGTTTTCAAGTTGAAAATCCAACTTAAAGAGAGGCAAATAGAGTGAGAAACGTTCTGACAATTGAAATGAAAATGAAGGTAATTGAGAGAGAAAAGAAAATGAAAGATGTTTGCTTCACTTTGATTCTGGCTAGTTCAACTGTGTGAACAATTTTTATTAAACATGAAAAAATAAGAACAAGCTATGAGCCAAAACTAGCTGGTAGAAGAATGCATCGTGTCACATAAAGTCATCATGAGGTGTTTGAAAAATTGGAAAAATATTTGGTTCAGTGGGTGGAAAATCATACTAATGGAACTGTTCCTTTGTTTACAGTGGTAATCCAGCAGACGTGTGTGTCTATATTTAAAGATCTGTAGTACTAGGGTCTTGTACCGTGTTAGCCATTATGAATGTAAAGAAAAGCCAAGCAAAATGACACCTTTTATTGGCTAACTAAAAAGATTACAATATGCAAGCTTTCGAGGCAACTCAGGCCCCTGAAGAAGATTTTACATTTGAAGATCTGAAAAACAAGGCAGTGGAGAATGGTGACAACCAGATGCAGGATTTGTCTTTCAAAGCAAGCAATGAGTGGTTCAAGAGTTTCAAGATTCATGCAATGCTGCATTAAAAAATCACTGAAGTAGCTTCTGCTGTCAGTGAGTATGCTACAGTTTTCCCAACTCATTATGCTACCCACTATAAGATTCCCTTGATGCCATCCTCAACCATCCACACTCCACTAACAGGTTCACTATTCCTTATTTTGTGAGAACAATAAAACATCATTAAATTAAATATTATTATTTATATGTTTAAAAGGTTTAATTTATTAAATTCATTTTTTCATTGTTTTAGTTGTGTTTAGAAAAATTGTTTGGATTTTTGGATTGTACTGAAACACATTAGAATTTTGCCCATTTAAAATAAACGGAATTGGTTTTCAATTACAATTTTTGTCTCAATGTTCTAAGTATTTTTAGGAACAAATTAAAAACATAATTAGAGGAAAAATTGCACTCCAAGAAGACAGCATAGCTTCTAAATGAAAGGGCTTGGGTGGATTGAACTAATTAGAAGTGAAAGGATTAAAGAAAGTATATCCCAAGTAAAAAGTGACCATTTTGATGCCCCTGTGCAATTCACATAAAATGAACACTGAGTTGAAAGGATTGCTGAAGTGAAGTGTGAGTAAATAAGGGTGTGCCTTTATAGATATTAAGCATCTGGGAGTTATATAGAATGAGGGCAATCTATTACAGTTGTTATTCCGGTCATGGCAGAAATCCAATATTGACAGAGTTGTGGACTTGTGAACTAATAATAATTACAACAAAGAGATAAAATGAAACAATCCATCGGCTTCTAATAAAGATCAACTCACAAGGCTTATTTTTCATCCAGAGCAACATTTATTGATGCCCATGCCTTACTTTAAAAATAAAAAAGTACCAAGGTGCAAGGATAAGGCAAAAAAAAAAACACTTTACATGCTATGAGTTGGTTACAGGAGTTGTAAAAAAATGATGAAGTCCTACTGTGTCAGTGTATACTCTGCAATGAATCAACAGTAAAGGGACTTCAAAAAGCATGCTCTGTTATAGGAGGGGTGTTCAAAAAGTTTCCGCACTTTTTTTAACTCTATTTTTTTAATAATTTCAAAAACAAATTATATCACTTTTCTTCATAGTCACCTTCGTTTGCAATGCAATTTTCCCAGTCACATGACACTTTCAGACATTACCAATTACTACTCCTCCCACCTTTACCATTTTCACCGAAAATATAAAAGTGTGAAAACTTTTTGAATGTTCCTCGTAATTCATGTAAATTATATATACTGTATTATTTAGCCTACTTTATATTATATTACTAGCAAAATACCCGTGCTTCGCAGCGGAGTAGTGTGTTAAAGAAGTTATGAAAAAGAAAAGGAAACATTTTAAAAATAACATAACCTGATTGTCAATGTAATTGTTTTGTCACTGTTATGAGTGTTGCTGTCATCAAGGATTTGATTATCATTATTTCTTTCAGTCAGGTTCGTATTTGGAGGACGTGTTGTTTTGAAGTTATATTCTGTGTTTGTCAACCATTGTAAAGATAACAGGTTTCATTCATCGAAGTGTTCACTACCCAAATCGCTACTCGTGAATGTAAGATGTTTAACAGGCATTCCCGGTATTAACTTGTGGATTTTCCTACGAATATTTAGCGGCAGCGTGTCTGTAAACTTGTGGAATCTCTTGCGAGTATTTAGCAACTGCGTCTTGTAATGGTTGTCACAAAATTTTTTATTGTGTGCCTTCAACTGTTTCTGCCGCATGCTTTCCTTTAGAGATTATGTCCAAGTAATTAACCGTCTGTGGGATATCTGTTTAAGAAGAATTGGGGGCAAACTACGCCTGTGCGTCCTTGCTAAACGAACCATGGTGTGACGTAAGGGGAAACGACTGTAAAAAAGTAAGGAGGTGCGTATTTTGAACGAAAAGGGAGAAGACAGCGAAGGAGTGGAAAAGTGAGAAGGAAAACTGTTTAAATAAAGAGCTAGGAAGGTGAATGGAAAGAAGCAGCCAGCAGTAAAGCAAGGAAGACTCCATAATAAGGACGGTTTGGTGCACATAGAAGGTGTAACAATAAGATTGTTAAGCCTTATGATAATGTTCCCACACGGAGGGTTAAGAGAGACGCACTGGGAGGCCGTGTGACTGTTCTGCTGTTCTCCTTCCACAGTTCTGTGGCTCTGCATATTTGTATGCACCTCTCTAAAGTCAGTTTGTCTTCTCTCAGTAATCTTTGTTGCAAACTTGCATCACTGGTTCTGCACACAGTTCGTTCACGTATAAGGGAACTTTTAATCTCCCCGAAATTGCATCTGCCTGCTAACACTCTCAGACCTGTGACGTAGTTGTCTATATTTTATTCCCTTGCCTGATTTCTTGAAAAAAATCTGAACCTCTCTACAGTTTCATTTATTTTTGGGTTGTAATGTTCATCAAGTTTACGTATCTTCAAGCTCATGGTTAACTCATCAGGTCTTACATCACCGGTTAGCGCCTGACACAATTCTCTGCCGCTTTCTCTAATAAGATAATGGAATAATTTGACCTTAGTGTTTTCCTCTGCCTCCGGCATTGCAAGTTCTGTGTATAATCTGAACTCGTCCTTCCATGTTCTCCATGACTTTGCCAGGTCTTTAGCATCGCGGCTTTATACCCTGCATCTTCTCATTAAACTTGTATCTCGCGTGTTCTTGCAATGCCCATGGCTTTATTTAATTTTAGCTCAGACCCGGCACTTAAAAGTTTCTCTCGCACTTTCGCTGAGTTTGTGCCAAACACTATTCTATCCCTGACCATCTCATCTTCGTTTGCATAAGCACAGCCCTTCACCAGCAATTTTAACTCTGTTAGAAAGTGATCAAAAGTGGCATGACAAACGCCAGCTGCAGTGTGTCTATGAACTTAATTTAAACTTAAGCTTTACACCTTGCTTTCCTATTCGTTTGCATAAGTACAGTCCTTCACCAGCAATTTTAATTCCATTACAGCAATTTTAACTCCCTTACAAAGTGATCAAAAGTCTCATTTACACCCTGCGTCTTCTCATTAAACTTGTATCTCGCAAATATCGTATTCGTCATAGGCATGACAAACGCCAGCTGCAGCGTGTCTATGAACTTAATTTAAACTTAAGGCTTACACCGTGCTTTGTTTCCGCAGTAGCTGCACTTATGAATATGCTTGTATGTGTCACTCGCCTCATATTCTTTTGCTGCCTTCTCAATTGTGTAATGCTTTTTTTGAACAGGTTTCATACATAGAAGTGATCACTCGTACTCTGTTCACAGTCAGTTAACGTGAGCTGCTCTCTTGTGTGATGTTGCGATGTCCACGGCTTTATTTAATGTTAGCTATGACGCGGAACTTAAAGATTTCTCGCTACAGCAATTTTAACTCCGTTACAAAGTGATCCAAAGTCTCGTTTATACCTCGTGTCTTCTCATTAAACGCGAATATCGTATTCGTCGTAGGCATGACAAACGACAGCGGGAGCGTGTCTATAAACTTAATTTAAACTTACGATTTACACTGTGCTTTGTTTCCGCAGTAGCTGCACTTATGAATAAGCTTGTATGGGTTTTTCTTCAGAGCTCTTCCTTATTTTCTACGTACTGCATTCACAGTGAGTTTACATGATTACGTGGGAGGTGTGATGATGTGACATGCAGCTCCGCCCCCCACGGCCATCGAGCTAAAGTCCATTACAGTATATGGAGAAATATAGGTTCCAGTTATGACCATTACGCGTAGAATTTCGAAATGAAACCTGCCCAACTTTTGTAAGTAAGCTGTAAGGAATGAGCCTGCCAAATTTCAGCCTTCTACCTACACGGGAAGTTGGAGAATTAGTGATGAGTGAGTGAGTCAGTGAGGGCTTTGCCTTTTATTAGTATATATACTATATTATAATATTTCAGTAATGTTTGACTATGCAGTTCTCAGGACTGCCAACAATAATTAGACAGGTTAACACAGTAGTATTATGGCAGCAATCTCTTGTGGTAATCCGCCTACCAGGCATTACCACTTTATAGGAAAGTTCTATGAATAGGGTAAAGCCGACTTCAAAATATACATTAAAGCACTCACCTGTTTAAGTCATTAAGTGCAGGGTGCACCTTCGTGGTCATTTTAACTTTGTCTTTGGCAGGTTTACACAGCGGGATGAAGGCAACAAGTCTGGTGCGCCTCCAGGTCAGGCCTATTGGATGACGCTGCATGTACCCCGTCCCAAAAGCAAGCATCTCTTTTCTCCTGCTGTTGGCAAAGAGAGATGCAAAGGTTTTTAGGTAAGAACGTACATACATGCATTAGTGTGAGGAGGGAATTCCTAAGAAATTATTTCCTTTATAGTGTATATCGGCTCTTCCGAGGGAGCGAGTCAGGATGCGCTCCAGTTTGCACTTATGCTCTCTTGTGCACACGCAAGGCCGCTCGTCGTCAAAGAACTCCAGGCACTCGACAAACAGATTCAGAAACCCCTGTCCAGACGAAGGTACCTTAGAGACTTGAAAGCTCGGCTGCTGGATAAACCATCCTCGACATCTGAAGTCGACGTAACATCAACCCCACCTTGTGCCACTCAATTCCAAGGACAAGTAAGCTACACTCCCGCGCCTCGTAGGAGCGACGACGACGCCGATGAAGACCTCGGCGTGTTTCAGCTATGCAGACGGGGGTTCAAGGCTAGAACACCTCCATCAGCACAGGCGAGCATCTCAATCCAGAACCGGTTCGACCCTCTCCGTGTCCCCAGTTTGCCTTCAACCCCGGGTGATGTAATCGTGGTAGGTGATTTGATTGTACGAAACCTCAATATCACATGCCCTAATCGAAAATCTTTTGTTTCTTGTTTTCCTGGTGCTCGAGTCCGAGATGTGATGAGACGTGCGGCAACCATCTATGAGAAGCACAAGAGGGCAGTTGGATCCATTATTTTACACTCTGGCGTAAACGACATAAGGCACCGACAGTCGGAAATTCTCAAGGCTGACTTCGCATCACTAATTAAAGACACGAAGGAGAGGACCCCATTGACAAAAATCTTTATCTCGGGTCCACTACCTCTCGTCAGACAATCAAATGAATACTACAGTCGTCTGCTGGGATTAAACAAATGGCTGAAAGGCTTCTACGAGACTCAAGACATCGGGTTCATCGACAATTGGGACCTCTTTTGGGAAAGGCCGCGTTGTTTTCAAGCAGGATGGCCTGCATCCAAATAGATTCGGCGCCCGGGTCATCTCTTAAAACATCGCTAAGGAATGGAGAAGGACTGGAACAGAAAATCTCATTATATGCAGATGATATGGTATTGTATATATCGGACCCAGAAAATTCTGTGCCTGCAGTCTTAACAGCACTCACAGAATTTCAAAAGATCTTTGGTCTCAGAATTAATCTGAATAAAAGTGTACTCTTTCCATTGAATTCTCAAGCATATAATATTATATTAGATACCCTACCTTTTGTCATTGCAGAACAGTTTAAATACCTAGGGGTAAACATCACAAATAAACATAAAGCTCTATATCAACAAAATTTCACCATCTGCATGGAAAAAATTAAACAAGACTTGCATAGATGATCAACCCTTCATCTCACACTAGCTGGAAGAATTAACACTGTTAAGATGAATATTTTTCCTAAGCTCTTTTTTTATTTCAACACATTTCAATATACATTAATAAATCATTTTTTAGGCAATTAGATTCAACAATAACCTCATTTATTTGGAATTCAAAACATCCACGCATCAAAAGAGTGACCCTAAAAAGACAAAAGGAAGAAGGCGGCATGGCTCTACCTAACTTCCAGTTTTATTACTGGGCAGCAGATATACAGGCGGTAAGAACCTGGACACAAATAGAAGAACATACACAGGCATGGACCGCAATAGAAGTAAAATCCTGCAGTACTTCTTTGTATTCCTTGCTCTGTGCTCCAATAAATACACGTTATCGGCAATATATAAATAACCCAATTGTGCTCCACTCACTTAGAATCTGGAACCAATGTAGAAAGCATTTTAAGACGGAGAAGCTTCTATCTCTGGCACCTCTGCAAGAGAACCACCTCTTTCAACCTTCACAAACATATGCAGTTTTTAATATCTGGAAAAATTTGGAATTAACTTGCTTAGAGATCTTTATATAGACAACGTCTTTGCATCCTATGAACAATTACATTCCAAATTTAACATTCCAGCTACACATTTCTTTCACTATCTTCAAATCAGGAACTTTGTTAAACAGAACCTTCCAGATTTTCCTCATCTTGCACCCTCATCCATGCTTGGAAAAATATTGCTCAATCTCAAGGATTTAGACTCCATCTCTATAATATATAAAATCATTTTACAATCCCTCCCTTTCAAAGATTCAAGAGGACACTGGGAAAAAGATCTCTTAATTAATATATCAGAAAAGGAGTGGAAAGTAGCAATGCAAAAAATTCACTCGAGCTCCATATGCGCAAAGCATACAATTATACACCTCAAAATTATATATCAAGCACATCTGTCTTGACTAAAACTCTCCAAAATGTTTCCAGGGCATGATCCAACCTGCGAACGTTGCAACCAAGTCCCAGCCTCACTGGGTCACATGTTTTGGTCCTGCACCAAATTAACATCATTCTGGACCAAAATTTTTAATTACCTTTCAGACAGCCTTGGACTCACAATCCCTCCTAACCCATTAACAGCTGTGTTTGGGGTTCTTCCAGAGGGGCTTAAAGTGGAGAAAGACAAAAAAATTGTGATTGCATTCACTACACTTTTAGCACGCAGACAGATTCTGATAAACTGGAAGAACCCAAACTCTCCTCTTTTAAGTCAGTGGGAAACCAATGTGTTATATTATTTGAAATTGGAAGAAATCAAATACTCAGAGGATCCATACAGACTTTTTTTAAAAAATGGCAGGATCTAATCAGTAATATTTTAAAATAAGGTCATGAAGCACAGAGAATTTATTAATTTAGGTATGTTTACAAGCCTTAAATTTTACGCCGTTTGGCTTGCTCTCTCTCTCGGGGTGGGGATCGATCTGTTTTTAAATCAATTTTTCTTTTTGTAAAAACTTGATTGCTTTGTATGAATTGCAATAAAATAAATAAAATAAAAAAGTGCACAATATTAATAATCTAATAACCAATCTTAATGCACGTAAAAAATCTAGGCAGTGCAGCATAAACACCAATAATTTAATTGCATTTACTACTTTAGATCAACAATGCATTAAAACTATAACAGATTGTAGATTACATAAAAAATGCACACAGAGCGGCGCTAACAAAAATAACTTAGTTTCTGTTCCAAATACCAATAATGCACATAGAATTCAGCTCTGCTCCTCCAAAACATTAAATATGGCACTATTAAATGTTACAGCTTTAACTAACAAGATGTTTTTTATCAAAAATCTCATTAGTCATAGAAACATTGATTTTATCGCACTAAGTGAAACGTGGCTTAACTCAGATGGCGCGGCTGTTTTAATCGAATCCAGATTACAGTTTTACTCATGCAGACTGCCAGGGAAAGAAGGGCGGCGGCTTGGCAAACATTTACTCGAGCCAGTTAAAGTGTAAATATGTTAGTCTTGGTAAATTTAAGCCCTTTGAGTATCTCGGTGTTGTTATTCATGGAGATTCTCAAATTCTAGTTTTATCCGTGCATAGACCTCCTAAATTTAACACGTCTTTCTTTGAAGAATTCTCAGACTTAATGTCAATTTTAATTACGAACTATGAGACACTCTTAATAGTCGGCAACTTTAACTTTCATATTGATAATCAGTGTGACCTAAAAGTAAAGGAATTCATGAACCTCCTGGACTCTTTTGATTTGAGACAGCTCGTTAATCAACCTACACATAAAGGAGGTCATACGTTAGACTTAGTAATTACCAAAGGACTAAAAGTTGATGTGAAACAGATCATTGATATTGGTCTATCAGACCACTTTCTTCTACTATTTAATATAGAAATAATGATAGAAAACATTCACGAGAAGCATATTGTTAAAAAATGCTTCTTTGACTCATCAGCAGCTTTAAAACTCACAAACATTCTAAGCAATCAGTCCGTTTATAGTGCCAACTATAATAGCGAGGATATTGTAAATAGTAAGGTGGAAAATTTTAATTCTAAAGTAAGAGCTGCTGTTGACATAGTAGCACCTGAAAAGACAGTTAAAAAATCTTCTAGCATTGTTATTCCATGGAAGACAGAAAGAGTGTCTGATTTAAAAAGAACATGTCGTAGAGCTGAGCGTAAATGCAGGAAAACTAAACTAACTATCCATTATGAGATATTGAAGGTTAAAATAACAGAATACAATAACACAGTCCGTCTTGAGAGGCGCTGCTATTTCTCTAAGATTATAAATAACAATGCTAGTAATCCCAGAGTCTTATTTTCTACAATTGATAGTCTGTTAAACCCAGGTAACACAAAGGAATGCACCCAAAATACTTCCAGTGAAACCTGTGAGATCAAAAAATTAATGATATTAGAAATAACACAGTACATAATAATACATTTTATTTGAAAGCGCCTTTCAGAACACTCAAGGACACTGTACACAGTAAAAATAGTAATAAAAGTAAGAAAATAAAAAGCAGGCAAAAGAGCAGGTAATTTACAAGATCATAAAACATAAAACAGTTCCAAGATAGGAAAATGGAGAAAGTTATGTGGGATAAGCTATTTTGAATAGGTGAGTTTTTAGTCTAGACTTAAAAAGAGAGAAAGAGGTGATGTTTCTTATTTCAGGAGGTAGGGAATTCCAAAGTCAAGGAGCAGAGCAACTGAAAGCCCTGCTCCCCATAGTGGCGAGATGGGGGACAGGGACAGAGAGAGAAAGAGAAGAAGAGGATCTGAGACACCGAGATGGGATGATGATCTGTACCAAATCAGAGAGATATGGAGGAGAGGGATGATGAATAGCCTTAAATGTATACAGAAGTATTTTAAAATTAATGCGATATTTGACCGGAAGCCAATGGAGCTGCTGGAGAACAGGGGTGATGTGGTGAATAGAAGGGGTCCTGGTGATAATACGGGCAGCAGAGTTCTGAACACGTTGAAGCTTATGAATTGATTTGGAAAAAGACCAAAAAGAAGTGAATTACAATAATCAAGCCGAGAAGTAACAAGGCTGTGAACAAGAATGGCAGTGGCCTGTGGAGTAAGAAAGGAACGGAGACGATTGATGTTACGCAACTGGAAATAAGCAGACCGAGTGACATTATTGATGTGTGAATTAAAAGACAGAGTACTGTTAAGGATGACACCCAAACTTTTCACACATGGGGAAACAGAGACCGGCAAGTTATTGATAGCAATAGAAAAACTATTAGTTCTGGAGAATGTTGATTTAGAGCCTACCAGGAGAAGCTCTGATTTATTGCTGTAAAGAGAACCATGTATTTAGTTCAACTAAACAGAGAGTGAGGGAGGATGGGGGGAGAGCAGAATCAGGTTTGGTGGACAGATAAACCTGGGTGTCATCAGCATAACAGTGAAACTGAATATTATATTTACGAAAAATATATCCAAGCGGGAGAAGGTAGATAATGAAAAGAAGGGGCCCCAGGACAGATCCCTGGGGGACGCCAGTGACCAGAGGAAAGGACTGAGAAGTGAATGATTTCAATCGAATAAACTAAGTACGATCAGACAAGTATGATTTGAACCAGGCTAGAGGAGTATGAGAGAGACCGATTGAGACTAACCTACTAAGTAGAATGGGGTGAGAAATAGTGTCAAAAGCTGCACTCAGATCCAAAAGAATAAGAATGGAAAGTAAACCGAGTCAGCTGCCATAAGGAGATCATTGGTTATTTTTATAAGTGCTGTTTCAGTGCTGTGAAAGGGGCGAAAGCCAGACTGGAACCGTTCATACAGATTATTATTAGTTAAATATGAGTGGATCTGTGCAGCAACTATCTTTTCGAGAATTTTTGAAATGAATGGTAAATTGGAGATAGGACGAAAATTATCAAAATTATTGGGATCTAAACCCGTTTTTTTCAATATTGGGGTGATGGCAGCAACTTTGAAAGAAGTAGAAACAGTTCCAGTGGTAAGTGAAGAATAAATGATAGCAGATATGAGGGGAAGCAAAGAGGGTAAACAAGCTTTAACCAGAACTGTAGGAATGGGGTCGAGCTGACAAGTAGAAGGTTTTGACTTACAAATGAGATCTGAGATATTAGTGACAGAGGGAAGTTGGAAAGTAGAAAAACAGTGTGATGGGAGTGGGATTACAAAGGGAGAACTACAAGAGACATCAGAGGCCAGATCTTGGTGTATTTTGTGAATTTTCTCAATGAAGAATAACATTAGAGAATCACAAAAGGAAGATGAGTAGAGGTGGGCAGGTAAAAAATCTGGTGACCTGAAAGAAGAATTGAACAGTGAAAACAGTAACTTGGGAGAATCCTCATTTAAACGAATAATGTTAGAGTAATATGCAGATTTAGTTTGGTTAATACACTCCTTATAATACAAAGCATGATTATTAAACATTTCCTTATGGATAGTAAGACCAGTTTTCTTATAGAGACGTTCAAGCCGTCGACCTTTTGCATTCAGAAGCCTGAGTTCAGATGTAAACCAAGGTGCTGACTGAGAGAATAATGCAGATTTGGTTTTTAGTGGAGCAACAGAATTTAAAATACTATTGAGACTATTGTTATAATAGGTAACCAAATCCTCTTGGGTGAACAAGTCATTAAAATGCAAAAGACTAGAGAAAGCAGAAGAAAGGATATCAGGATTAATTTTATTATTCCGAAAAGAAATGGTTCGAGGGATCTTGGTTATAGAAAAGGTCATTTTGACATTGAAAGAAAGAAGAAAATGATCAGAGAATAACAGTTCATCAGCTTTGCAGTTGAGAGGAGTAAGTCTAGAGCAACAAACTAGGTCCAGAGTATGACCTTTAGTATGAGTGGGAAAGTTTACATATTGTTTAAAATCCAAGCTATCGAGGCAAGATGAAAAGTCTTTGGTAAGAGGATGATTACTATTGTCCATATGAATGTTGAAGTCTCCCAGTAGTATTATATTAGGAGAAACAGTAGCCAAGTGGGTCAGCAGATCAGTAAAATGACTTATAAAAACAGAAGTAGACTTTGGAGGGCGGTAAATAACAGCAATAACAGTTGGAACAGGACCTGAGAGTTGACAAACAACGGATTCAAAAGAACTGAAGACAGGTACAGATAACGGCGAGACTTTCCAATTATCGCGATAAATTACCGCGAGACCTCCACCGCAGCCGGACTCACGAGGTTGGCAGGTGTAAACAAAACCCGGGGGAGTGGAGTCGTTGAGCGCGAAAAGTCATTGGGCTGTTGCCACGTCTCAGTCAAACACAAAAGGTCAAACTTACAGTCGGTGAGGAGATCCTGGACGAGATGTCCCTTGCTTGTGCGGCGGATGTTAAGCAGACCGAAGTTGACACCGGTGCTGTCAGACTGAACAGAAGTGTTAGCCGACCTGGTCAGGCTGGCTAAAACGCTGTGTTTAACAGCCCTGTCGGAAATCCGTGAAGAGTAACGAGAAGTAGACCAGAAGGATGGTATTGGTTTAGAGTTGTCATGGTGAAAGTTCCGGCGAGAGCCCCAGTGGATGTACTTTCGGCGAAGGAGGGGAGCGGTGTCCGGGTGGAGAAGTAGCACAGCCGGCGGTGGAGCAGCCAGATGAAAACGAAGTCGAAGAAGTTCGTCAGCTGTATACTGGTAAAGTCCAGCACCAGGTCGAAAGACCAACGACATAAAAATCCAAACCCGCACAAGCAGTATGCAAATCCTGCCAGGCCCCATCACAGACAAACACACCGGTAAGCCAAGCAGCCAGGTAAATGAATCCGTGGGAAACCACAGCCAAAACAAACAGGCAAGATGAACTAGACCCAAAATACTCAGACACTTGCAAAATCGCCAGATCGCCAACAGTGTTGATATAAGATGAAAGGGATTAAAATTGTTAATATATATATATATAAATAAATAAATAAAATAGAGAAATAAAGGATACCGGGGAGTAGCGGCAGCAAGTCGCGCCAGCGTTCACTCACCGGAACCGGAAAAAAGTCTCCCCAATACTGCAGAACCTCCTATGCCCCAGTACTCCGTTATAAACAAATTAAATTCTTTCACCAGGATAGATTTACCTGATTTACATAGAATAATCTCTCAACTGAAACCCTCCACCTGCGTCCTTGACCCAATACCAACAAGGTTTTTCAAGGAAGTATCAGGCCTGCTAATTGATAATATTCTTGACATACTAAATTCCTCATTAAATACGGGGGTCTTCCCAGACTGTCTTAAGACTGCTATAGTTAAACCATTATTCAAAAAAAATAATCTTGACCCCTTGCTTTTGAAAATTTTAGACCCATCTCTAACCTGCCCTTCTTAAGTAAAATTCTAGAGAAGGCAGTCATTATGCAGTTAAATGACCACCTCAATAAACATGCTATAATGATAAATTTCATTCAGGTTTTAGAACAAATCACAGCACAGAAACTGCACTTGTTAAAGTAGTAAATGACTTGCGGGTAAATGCAGAGAGAGGCCATTTATCTGTTCTCATCCTCCTCGATCTGAGTGTCGCATTTGACACCATTGATCACAATATTCTTAGAAATCGCCTTAGTCAATGGGTGGGCCTCTCTGGCAGTGTCTTAAATTGGTTTGAATCCTACCTGGCAGGGAGAAAATTCTTTGTTAGTTGTGGTAATTACAACTCAAAGACACATGATATCCTATATGGTGTTCCACAAGGCTCTATCCTGGGTCTGCTACTCTTCTCAATCTATATGCTTTCGTTAGGTCAGATTATCTCAGAGCACAACGTGAGTTACCACAGCTATGCTGATGACACACAGCTGTACTTATTAATAGCACCTGATGACACCGACTCTCTCGATTCACTAACACAATGTCTTACTGGTATTTCTGAATGGATGAATAGTAATTTTCTCAAGATAAAAGAGAAAACTGAAATTTTAGTGATTGGCAATAATGGATTCAATGAGGTTATCAGAAATAAACTTGATGCATTAGGATTAAAAGTTAAGACGGAAGTAAAAAACTTAGGGGTAACTGTTGACTGTAACCTGAATTTTAAATCGCATATTCATCAGACCACTAGGACAGCATTTTTTCACTTAAGAAACATAGCAAAAGTTAGACCTCTTATATCATTGAAAGATGCTGAGAAATTAATTCACACTTTTTTTTTCAGTCGCCTAGATTACTGTAACGCACTCCTCTCAGGACTACCCAAAAAAGACATAAATCATTTGCAACGAGTGCAGAATACAGCTGCTAGAATCCTAACTAGGAAAAGAAAATCCGAACACATTTCTCCAGTTTTGATGTCACTACACTGGTTACCTGTGTCTTTCAGAATTGACTTTAAAATTCTGCTTATGGTTTATAAAGCCTTAAATAATCTCGCTCCATCTTATATATCGGAATGTCTGACACCCTATATTCCAAATCGTAACCTTAGATCCTCAAATGAGTGTCTCTTTACAATTCGAAAAGCTAAACTTAAAAGAAGTGGTGAGGCTTGCTGTTATGCACCTAAAATCTGGAATAGCCTGCCAATAGGAATTCGCCAGGCTAATACAGTAGAGCACTTTAAAACAGTGCTGAAAACACATTACTTTAACATGGCCTTCTCATAACTTCACTTTAACTTAATCCTGATACTCTGTATGTTCGATTCATCATAATAACTATCCATGGTGGCTCTAAAGTCCGTACTGACCCCTACTCTCTCATCTGTTTCTTTTTCTGGTTTCTTTGTGGTGGCGGCCTGCGTCACCACCACCTACTCAAAGCATCATGATGCTCCAACACTGATGGACTAAAAGCCTGAAGTCTACGTGACCATCATTATCAAGTCCTTCCGTGAGAACCCTAAATACAAAGAGGACTGTTTCATTTATGTTAGGTAGAATGCCCAGAGGGGTCTGGGCGGTCTCATGGTCTGGAATCCCTGCAGATTTTATTTTTTTCTCTAGCCGTCTGGAGTTTTTTATTGTTTTTTCTGTCCACCCTGGCCATCGGACCTTACTCTTATTCTATGTTAATTAATGTTGACTTATTTTCTTTTCTTACTGTGTCTTTTATTTTTCTATTCTTCATTATGTAAAGCACTTTGAGCTACATTTTTTTGTATGAAAATGTGCTATATAAATAAATGTTGTTGTTGTAAATAAATGTTATTTATTACATGATTTGCAAAAGTTGAGAGGAGCACCTGTGCAGAAAGCACCTGCATCTGTCACGATTACTAAAAGGGAGCAACGTGTCACGGGATTGGGTAAAGAGCTGTGCCCAGAGTATAAGGGCTCATTTATACTCAATGCACAGCCTGTATGATAGCTTTCACGTGTTCCCAGCGTTCATTTGACGTGTCCTCTGAGCACATCCTCAGAAATTAACGTGACGCATGCGCGAGTTGCAGTACCAGCAAAAAATCAGGGAGCGCAGTGTGATTAAAATTGGAATGTAACATCAGAGTCTATGTTTACTATCTACAGGTGACAGAAAGCCGCTCTGTAGATCCTACGGGATTGATGTGCGCACTTCAATGTTTGATGAATGGTTCAATGTGGTGAGGCAAAATGCCAACATACAGAAGCATTCGTAGTGCTTTTATATTCAAGCATCACATATTCCCGATCATAATGGCATGATACATTGTAAAAGTTTCACATACCATCTTTTGTGTCGTCTTTTTTTTTTCTGGAGCTTCCTCCTGACCTGACAGCAGCGTCAAACAGCAATAGATGACCACACAGAACACATTAACACTAGAATTACCAGAGCCTACGAAAAAGCTCGTAAATCCAGTCCACCTTAAATCCTTTCTCACCTCTCCTTCAGTGCCT
The DNA here is from genome assembly GCF_016835505.1 of Polypterus senegalus. Taxonomy (NCBI): domain Eukaryota; kingdom Metazoa; phylum Chordata; class Cladistia; order Polypteriformes; family Polypteridae; genus Polypterus; species Polypterus senegalus. The sequence goes on from NC_053159.1 coordinate 41,753,718, forward strand.
TTTGTCCTGTAAATGTGTCGATAAGCAGCAAGCAGTCTGTTATCCCATCCCCCCACCCACCACCGCAGTTCAAATCGTAAAGAAGTTTCTCAGTGCTCAGTGTTTATCTTCGAGTGAAGTGCTGGAGCATTATAGGGTAAAAAAGTACATCATCATTTGCAATACATACATTTCACGTGTGTTTCGTGTCAGCAACAATCTATATACAAACATCGTTAACACAGAAACATTTTTCATGTTTTAGTAATAATTGACAAAATGTAGACATGAAATGTATAATGTGTGAAGCCTGAAATACAATATGAAATAAACACTTTCACAAAAGGTACAAGTATAACAAAACAAGTGCACTTTTATTCAAGAACTTAAATGAAGAAAAAAGAAAGCAGGTACTAAATTTATAGATACTTGTCAAAGTAAGTAGTTTTTTTTTTGTCAGTTTTATTCTCTCATTCACGTTCAAGTTCCCACACACACCGGAATCCCTCCCCGCTCTCCCCAATTTGACACCATATTCAGATAAAGACGTGGTATAACAAACAAACTTGTTTTGTTATACCACGTCTTTATTTGAAAACCGTGTCAGATCTTGTGCATGAATGAGACTGGGACTGGGAAAACTGTGGATGTGGATGTGAGTGGTATATGTGACTGTGAATGACAGTTGATAGGCGGTTGATATGACAGCTTGCGTGGTGCAATGCTTAGAACTGATGACTCCCAATCAAGAGCTTCAGGGTTCGATGGTGGCAGCTTCTGAAGTTTACCATTTTGAGTAGAGAGCTGCCCTTATTGTTAATATTATACAATAAAAACATACATTTGATTTGCATCTGTAACAGCTGCTGTAAATTCATAGTACTTGTAAAAGTTAGCTTGTTTTTTCACTTTTATTCTCTCAGTCATGATTACGATTCATACAAACTAGGGGGATCTGACACTGTTACTTTTTATCTTAAACTGGGAATAACTGTAAATGTGAGTGGTGTTTTGAGGTAATGGAACTGGACATTCTTCTGGTGCATGATGTCAATGCAGCACTGGGCAAAAAAGAAAGAGACAAATATATGGGACATTGGGTATAAATTTATGGTAGTTGTAAAAGTTAGCTTTTTTCAGTTTTATTCTCTCAATCATGATCACGCTTTCCCCCTAAACCCCAGCTCCTCCTGATCTGACTTGCCAGCATAAATTCACACCTGATCGGACGCTGTTCGTTTTCAAATAATATTGCCTTAGTGAGATGATGTTTTCTGATTTGTACTATTCTGGTCATAAAATGATTTCTTCAAAATGTCACATATATTATCTCTTTCTTTTAGGTGTGTAATAGAAATCACAGCATAGATAGAAGTGTGTACATTGCAACAGGTACACATGTCGTAAATGTAGGAAGGATGGTCCTTGTGTGTGTGTGAACTGTTAACATTTTAATTTGATGATTGCATATAGCGCTGAACTGACCTCTCTGTACTATTCTTTCCTCAGCATGTCCTGGAGTACAAAAGAAACAGCACCATACAGCAACATGTGGGGACTGGCAAGATCGGGGGAAAAAAAAACACGCAGTCACTAATTACAACCGCAAGATGGTATGCGAATGAATATGAATAATATGAATAATGTTGCATCCGTGCCACAATGTTTTCTGAAATGTACTATACAGATCATAAAATGAATAATTCCAAATATCACATATACCTATGTCTCTCTGTTTTCTTTTTGTCAGTGCGGCTTTGACATCATGGACCATAAGGTGACATACCTGTGGTAATTCAGCATGAACAGGAACACTCAATAAAACTGAATAAAAAAAAAATCAAGTGACAGTAAGATACGAATAAAGCAGATTCACCAGCGTTTGTGTGTCAGCTTTTATCCATCTAGATCAGAGAATGTCCAGTTTCATTGTCTCAAAACACCACTCACATCTACAGTTATTCCCAGTTTCAAATAAAAACTAACAGCGTCAGATCCCTAGGGCGGAAGTATGTATCGTGATCATTACTGAGAGAATAAAAGAAAAAAAACGCTAACTTTTAGAAGTACTATAAATGTATACTGGCTGTTACAGACACAAAGCAAATGTATGTGTTTACTGTATAATATTAACAATAAGAGCAGCTCACTACTGAAAATGGTAAATACAGAACAGGATCAAACCGGAGGACTCTTGATTGTCAGCAATTCTTACCGCTAAGCTCTGGAAGCGGTTGTATCGTCCTTGAACCTTTTGTGAAAGTGTTTCTTTGATCTTTGGACTTCACACATTATATAGTTTATGCTTGCATTTTGAAAATTTATTACTCCATCCATCCATCCATCCTCTTCCGCTTATCCAAGGTCGGGCCACGAGAGAGGCCTAGACTTCCCTCTCCCCGGCCACTTCTTCTAGCTCTTCTGGGAAAATCCCAAGGCATTCCCAGGCCAGCCGGGAGATGTACTCCCTCTAGCGTGTCCTGGGTCTTCCCCGGGACCTTCTCCCGGTTGGACGTGCCCGGAACACCTCACCAGGGAGGCGTCCAGGAGGCACCCTGATCAGATGCCTGAGCCACCTCATCTGACTCCTACGGAGGAGCAGCGGCTCTACTCTGAGCCCCTCCCGGATGAGTGAGCTTCTCACCCTATCTTTAAGGGAAAGCCCAGACACCCTGCGGAGGAAACTCAGCCGCTTGTATTTGCGATCTCATTCTTTCAGTCACTACCCATAGCTCATGACCGTAATAGGCCATAAGGTGAACCTAGAAAAAGTGGCTAGAAATCACTTTTCGTTCCCACGTCTGGGCACTACTTTTTTAATGAATTTCTGGATAGACAACAGTCTTATGGATTCTATGTTAAAAGTTCTCCACAAAAAATACTGCAGTTTTTTGTCAGGATGCAAAAATGTGTATAATTAGGAATTTACAAAAAATGAAAATCTCATGCTGCTAGTTTGGCCTGTAACTTTATTAATACGCATTTAATCAACAAAATATATGTCAAATCCACATTTATACATGTAGCTACATATCTGAGACGAGTATTGGTGCATTAATCAACTCAATTTTGAAGGAAGACCATGAAATAATGCAATTTTTTTTATAACGCACTTCAACTTCACAGATTGGCACCGAATACAACTGAAGAACAAATTGAAACTTAAACATTTTTGTTATGTTTTATTCATCAAAATGTTCAGTAGGCACTTAGGAATCACACAAAATTAAAGATAAAACAGTTTTTGGTCCAAGTTGGCTAAAATGACTTGAAATGCTGGACTGCTGCACTAATTTTTCAATAACGACAAATATTAAACATTTTACAGCAGCTTCATTACAGCTCAAATCCAACTAACCTGTGACACAGATCACCTTTACTCATCACTACTATCCTTATCACTATCATCAGAACCATCTTCACATGTAGCTCTTTCCTCTGTTTCCTGGAAAACATTTGTGCAATTGAGACAGCGGCATAAATCTGTACAGGACAGATTTGCAGACATACAGGAACATCTTCCAGTCTCACATTTGCCTTGCTTGCAACTACAGTGGACAACCTGCAACACACTATCAGGGGCTGAATTTCTAGTCATCTACGTCACTGTTAACTCCCCATCCTCGAGGTGCCATCCATTGCCAACAGGTGAAGGGGCACACATTTTACCTTTAAGAGAATGTCTCATTATGGCTGCTTGGTAGTTTGCCCTTTTGCAGTGTTGGTACAAAGCATCACTTGTCGGAGGCATGGATCGTTCTGGCAAAGCTGATGATGCCATGCAGAATGCTTTGTATCGTGCATCGTTCAGACTTTTAGCACATGATTGGCCATATAGGTGACAGACATATTTGCAAAGCACTTCAAAGGTAGACTGGTCCAAATTAAAACTGCTACCCAGATTTCTAAATGCAGTCAGGTATTCCTCTTTCTCGCAAGCAACAGAAAATGACTTTTTTTTCCCCTTGCCATAAAAGGCACTTGTAGAGTCACAGCCTGAGAAGGTATGGATCCCAATAAGTGCCAAACATACACTGTTGCCGAGAGCTGATGACACCTTACATAAGTCAATGATCCTCGTTTTGTTGCCAACCCCAGTGAAAAAATACAATCTGCATGGTAAATCTGGCTGCAGACTTAATGCAATCACTGCCACATCAGTATCAGGGCTCTTGATGACTACAGTTTGGTGTTCCTGTACAGCATGTTTTGCATGAAAGAACAACCTGGTGTCACATTCCTCATGATCACATGTCAGATTTTCAACAGCACTGACAGTTTGTAAACCCTCTGTTACAGCCATGCAGTGACACAGGTCTCCATGTGTTATGTATAAATGTAAGTCCTTACCTAAAATGGTAAGATCAGCGTCTCGCCACATTACAAAGAGGAATTCTGCCAGTGCTTCTTTGTTTGTCCCATCCGACAGAAACTTATTCCATTGTGTTGGTGTCTTTTGATCCCGTCCATAAATTTTTACCTGTTGTGTGCCACCAACAGCTCTGCGTGATCGTTCTACATTTTTAATACTAATTTCTGGATACTTGTCTATTACAAAATCTATCCGTGTACAGTTGTGCTTGAGAGCAAGCTTGTCTAAGTACTGTAGTATAGTGTCAGCAAGCTCCCCGAAGGTACCCTTGAGTGATTGCCATGCCATCAAAAAGTATAGCTCCATTTACTGGTACTCTGTCAACTAAACAGTCTCCACCTTTGGTTTCCAGAACATTCATGAGAGCTGATTTGTTTATTTTTGCAAGAGAACCATCAGCACTGGATAAAGTATATGACACAGTTCCCAAGGAGTAGGAGAGAATTTCCCTCAAGTCTATCTTTCTTCTTTGACCTATGACGAGCAGTCTGGAGAAAAGCTTCTTGTCTGCATGTAGAATTACTTCCTTGCCTGCTGCAGATTTCTTCTTTGTCTTGGCTTGATCACTGAATGTCTTTAGTTTTAGTTTTTTGATGGGGGCAAATACGTCAACTGATGGCGATAGCAGTCTTTGGTCCATAAATTCCTGAACAGCACTTTCCCCCTTTTCTGAAGCTGTGAGCAAATCCGTCATAATTTCTTCAGCTGCAGCTATTCCAGAGCTAAGACACACAATGCCATCTTGGTGTGAGTCAAAAGGATTCAGCATGGAATCTATGGTAGAAATTATTCTGGTCACAGCTTTTTCATCACCATGAATGCGTGTGCTGTCAAGGTCTTTTCGTTTCCTTATGTCAGGAGATTTACCAGCCATTGCCTCACACTGTCTTGCTATGGCAGCCCTTTCATGTTGAGACAATATCCAGCAATGTACTGCATCTCGATTCTGTGTTAATCCTGTCAAACCTCCCTTTGTCTTGGAATCTCTGTTGCATGTTTGCTCAATAGCCTGGTCACAAGCAATCGAGGCAAATCCATGTACACTTTGACGCTGAACAGTCCACTGGCCTTTAACACTGATCTCTCTGTGGCAAGAAGGATGTGTGAAGGGCAAATTGACCATTTCCAGCCAGTATGAAGGTAAATACCTAGCATAATTTACATGATCATAAGCAAAAAACCATGTCATCATCAAGCGCACTGTTGACAGGTGAAGCTGCCAGTCTGATTCACGTGTTGCTCTAACAAACAGGAGAAGAATCTGTACCATGTCGATGTATGAACTCCAGAAGGCAAACGTCGGGTTTTCAACACTTCTTCTTTCTACAAAATCTACATATTGAAAACACATTTTGTCAAATTTCTCATTTTCATACAAAATATCCATTGTCCTGTTCTGGAATGCACATGTGATCTCACTTATGACAGCCATACACTCATCTCGGTTTTCTGGTGGCAAAGAGTCTAAGAAACTGAGAAATCTGATGCGCTGCAGACTCTCATACAGAAGTTTGTGTGCCCTCATGCTGCGGTTATAGTGATGACCACTCATCACTCCATTGATAGATCCTGGAGCAACAACGTCTGACTCAATTAGTATGTCTTGCAGTCCTGCATCTCCGAACCTTTTTCCCAGAATGCCCAGGTAGGACATGCATGTGTGAAACTCACCTAATCTAATCACTACACGCTGAGTGAATTCATCATTTTTCCAGCATATTTGCTGAGCTTTGGCATATAGAGCTTGATCAAAGACTAACACTATATGATCCAATTCTAGCTGATCAGCAATATGGACACTTCTCTTCAGAATCGTGTTTACTGTTGACATCTCTGTCGGTGAAGCCGCAATGACGGGAAGATAATACAGTGCTGACTTTTGCAGAGTGTTGTCACCTTGAATAAATGTATGGAAACCTGTCCAACTTGGAACCGTGCATCTTTCAGCATCAATGGCCTTTACAAAAACATATGCCAGTTCAGTTTTTGCAGCAGACACAGTGTTTAATTTGTATTTGTCTGCGTGTAATGGAATAGTTTCATGATGAAACAAGTTCTGTGGTCCCTGTCTTTTAGACTGATGATACTGTTCAACAGGGATGCTAGGTGGTGCTTTGTATGAAGAAACTCCCTTCTTTAGTGGTTGTCTTTTTGTTAGGGTTTCGGCTACAGCTACAGAACTTTGCAGCATAATGCCATTTGTGTGGTGGGTAGTTCCACGACCAGACAGTGTTTCCTCACCAAAGTCAATATTGTCCCACACAAGTACTGTGGGAACCTTCTTTGAGAATCCCTTTGGTATTTTGTCTCTGCCCTCAACCACCTGAAGTTGGGCAAGGCTAGTGTCTAGACTGACAACTGTGTCTCTTGATGCACAATGTCCTAGTCTATTTAGAAGTGACAGAATTTGTGATGAACCTGTTAAATGGCGCACTGTTAGACCCAGACGCAATGATTTAGGTGTCTGCCTCCGGCCCTTAGATGCAAGATAGACAATGTCTTGACAAATAGAGATAACTTTTAGGTTCAAATCATCTGGAATATCAGCATAATGGGCCAGTGCTGGTTCTTCAGTTGCACCAATAATCCATGAAATTAAATTGTACAGTTCGAATGGCACAACAGATTTAGCTGCACTAACATTTAAATCATCTGACGTGGGTGGCCACGGGCATGTCATACAAGGAGAGTCATTTAGAATTCTCTTTAATATCAATGCCGCACTATAAAGTGTCCTTGTGTTCTCTGTAGTACCAGCTATTCTATTTGCTGTGCTTTCACCGTCACTTTGACTAGTTACTTCCGTTGACTCAGTTGTTTCTGTACCTGATGGATGAGGTATTCTGTCTACCAGCTTATATGCAGAAAGTGTCTCAACAAAAACCAATTCACTGATGTTGCGCTTGTTGGGAGAGTGAAACACCAGCTGGGGGCAGTCCGGTACTGGACCTAAGTTTTTTTGTTGGGCAATACGTTGACGAAATACTATTTCCCGATGACACAGACTGGTCTGTGTTATGATCATCAGCAGCTTCAGGGCGCCATGAAACTCGTTTCTCGGCCGCATCCAAGCGCTTTTTGTCAATAAAACGCCGGTAGCAAGTGGAGTGAAACCCTGCGTCTTTGGGCACACTGTCAAACTCGATTTCTAGACAATGTTTGTATGTTTCTGCTATTTTCTGACTCTCACCCTGCAAGTCAAGCCACAGTTTGATGCAGTTTCTAAATGTATCCCACCGTGTGTGTGTAAAATCCTTTGTTTCTTCTTTTTTTATGGACGTGAGATGCATATAGCATTGTTTATAAACCCTTTTACTGACTTTTGGTGGAAGTCTGACAATAATTTCATCCTCTTCGCTACTCGATAGTGACGACAAGGGCGCTGCCATCTTGGACCATGTTTACATGTCGTTCCGACGTTATGCCATCTCATTGGTCTAGCGGCAAGCACGTGACGTGAAGCCGCATCTCTCACCTTTAAAAAATGATTACGCGAGGATGGAACTATTGACAACTTTATACACTTGTAAAAAAATAACTGCTGGATTATACATGGAGAACTTTTATTTTTTCATTCTATACCAATTGATCCTTTTATTGGAATAAAAAGAATGTAGTGCCCCATATATGGGAAAGGAATGAAACGAAAAGCTGCTTCACCTTACGGCCTATAAGTGAGGTTAGGAACATAGATTGACTGGTAAATTGAGAGCCTTGCCTTACATCTCAGCTCCTTTTTCACCACGACAGACCGATGCAGAGCCCACATCACTGCGGACGCCACACTGATCCACCTGTCGATCTTACGCTCCATTCTTCCCTCACTCATGAACAAGACCCCAAGATACTTGAACTCCTCCACTTGGGGCAGGATCTCTCCCCCAACCCTGAGAGGGGACTCCACCCTTTTCCGGCTGAGGACTATGGTCTCGGATTTGGAGGTGCTGATTCTCATCTCAGCCACTTCACACTCAGCTGCGAACTGATTCAGAGAGACTTGAAGATCACGGCCTGATGAAGCAAACAGGACAACATCATCTGCAAAAAGCAGTGACCCAATCCTGAGTCCACCAAACCGGACCTCCTTAACACCTTGGCTGCGCCTAGAAATTCTGTCCATAAAAGTTATGAACAGAATCGGTGACAAAGGGCAGCCCTGGTGGAGTGCAACTCTCACTGGAACCAGGTTCGACTTACTGCCGGCAATGCGGACCAAGCTCTGATACTGGTTGTACAGGGACCGAACAGCTCTTATCAGGGGGTCCGGTACCTCTTACTCCCAGAGCACCCCACGCAGGATTCCTCGAGGGACACGGTCAAATGCCTTTTCCAAGTCCACAAAACACATGTAGACTGGTTGGGCAAATTCCCATGCACCCTCCAGGATTCTGCTAAGGGTGTAGAGTTGGTCCACTGTTTTGCGACCAGGACGAAAACCACATTGTTCCTCCTTAATCCGAGGTTCGACTATCTGACGGACCCTCCTCTCCAGGACCCCCAAATAGACTTTTCCAGGGAGGCTGAGGAGTGTGATCCCTCTGTAGTTGGAACACATCCTCCGGTCCCCCTTTTTAAAGAGGGGGACCACTACCCCGGTCTGCCAATCCAGAGGCACTGTCCCCAATGTCCATGCGATGTTGCAGAGACGTGTCAACCTAGACAGTCCTACCACATCCAGAGCCTTATGGAACTTCGGGCGTATCTCATCCACCCTTCGGGCCCTGCCACCAAGGATTTTTTGACCACCTCGGTGACCTCAGCCCCAGAGATGAGGGAGCCCACCTCCGAGTCCCCAGGCTCTGCTTCCTCATTGGAATGCATGTTAGTGGGATTGAGGAGGTCTTCATAGTACTCCCCCCACCGACCCACAACCTCCCGAGTCGAGTTCAGCAGTGCACCATCCCCACCATATACAATGTTGACACTGTGCTGCTTCCCCTTTCTGAGACGCCAGACGGTGGACCAGAATCTCCTCAAAGCCGTCCGAAAGTCGTTCTCCATGGCCTCCCCAAACTCCTCTCATGCCCGAGTTTTTGCCTCAGCAACCACCGAAGCCGCTTTCTGCTTGGTTCAGCTGCTGTCGTGCTGCTGCTGCTGGCCAGCTGTGTGTTCTGCTTATCGCATTTTGTGTCAATCATTTAAAAGCCTTTACAGCAACTGTCCTTTTGCCCCTTTGCTTCTCTGCCGCTAGCGTTCTAAAGTGGGGGTGAGAGCTGAACGCACGCTAAGAAGATGCACTCGGATCATCTGCTGGCTTTCTGCAGTTGCTGCTGGCGAGCTGCTTGTTCTGCTTGTCGTTGTTTTAAGAGCTGGGAGCACCTGAAGTGTGTCTGCCAAAAGCATTCCAACAACTGCTAGGTTAGAAGTACATGAACTTGTTTTATATTTTTTGTAAGTAGGCCGTGATGTGCAAAAGTCACTGTCTCACGGGTTTAGCTTCCTAAGGTTGTAATGTCTAGTCTCACGGGTCATCAAAGTGTCTCTCCAAGATGATCTGGTCTCGATCGCTTTGCTTAACCCCCCTGGAGGTGCACTACGGAGGTAAGCCTTCTGTCTCACTGCCTTGTCTTGCGTGACGTTAAAATGACTCTCGCGGGACGTCAGATTGTCTTCTGAGAAGATCACGCCTTGTTTCCCTGGTTCCCTTGCCAAGATGTTTTTTTATAATAGATGTTACTCATATCCTTAGCATGACATTCACATATCATATTTGTTTACAAAGTGTGTTTTAATAAGTTTACATGTGTTTAAAGCATGTTGGAGGGGTATTTTAAGGCTTAAACTATAAAGAAAATGTTTATATGGTCTTTCTGTATCGCGGATTTTCACCTATCGCTGATGGGTCTAGAACGTAACTTCCGCGATAGGCGGGGGATCACTGTATTGTTAATAATTACAAACAAGCGGGTGACACGTTAGCACTGCTGTCTCGCAGTGAGTCACGTTGCTGGTATTCCCTTCCTGGAGTTTACATGCTTTTCTGCTGGGTTTCCACAGTGTGCTCTGGTTTCCTTCCAAAGATATGCAGATTTGGTGACACTAAAATAATGCTAGTGTCTAGGGATTGTTTCTGGCCCAATGCTAGCTGGAATGAGCACATCCCTGGATTGATGGATTTAAACATTAAACATCCTTTTCAGAGATATTGCGGTAAGGTGTCATTGGAATTTAATGGGTGTTTCAGGCAATTCACAACACAGTGAAGCTGAGCCTGTTCTCACCATGATAAGATCTTTCACTGCCACCTGGTGGATTCTTCCAGATTTCCGTAAAGTATGCGCGCAAGTATAAACAGTTAAATGCTTGCATAGCAGGAGTGCCCACTGGAGCATGTGTTGCGTGAAGTATAAACCTGGTCTAAGAGGCACTTCCTGTCTCGTAAGGGTTGTCTTTAGACTCGGTGGTGTGGTTCATATGGTTGGTATCGCTCTTTCAATTAGTTTACTAAACAGCAGCTTGTGCCTCATTTTGTAAATTTCTTGTATATATTATAAATATCTCTTAGTGTCTTTATTTTGGTGGAATTATTTATTTTTATACAGATTTTGAGTTTTTTTCTTCAGATTTCTTTTTTCAGATTTGTTTTTTTCTTGTATATACACTTTTTTCATGTAAATATTTTTTGCCTTCTTTGGACTTTATGTGTAGTTTCTTCCTGAACTCATTTTCTTCATTTAGGAAGACTACCCTTTTTTGTGTATTTTTCATTTTTGGGGACTGGAAGTTTCACATTATATATTGCTCACTAATTTTGATTGGTACATTATTTTTGTTGTTTTGTTGCACCTGTAAATAAACCCACTCTTGTTTGGAAATGCCATCTTTTTGTGTCTGTGTTTCCATGTCTGACTTCTCACAAATCTGATCACAGTCGGTCCTGCACTACAAGACGCCCATTGTGTGGTAGGGTGCTAACCTTGCCACTACACGGGATGTCACATCTCTCCAGTAATGTCAGAAAAACAAAGGTATTGGTCACAGACTTCTGGAAGCCAGGGGTAGACTGCACTCCTATATACAGTGACAGAGATGCAGTGGAAAACTTTAGCCTTGAGTCCCCCTCATAATATCTTTCACCAACTGTGAATAAAGCACACTAACATTTTTGCTTGCAGTGACAAAACCACCTATGCTCACCAACATCTACAGTTGCAGTTAAGTCTTCATTGGGTGTATAACATCCTGGTACAGCAACTGTTCAACTCATGACCACAAAGCACTCCAAAGAGTGGTAAAGTCAGCAGAGAATATTACTGGTGCACAGCTCACTTCAATTTAAGATGTGTTTACTGCCTTAGAAAAACAATTAAATATGAAAAGTACAGGAGTAGCATTCACACCTGTAGATTCTGGAACAATTGTTAATCACAGGTCTTAATTCTACATAACAGACAATCATACTGACAACTGTTTGAGTGTTTTTTGTACATGTTGTTTGATGTCACATTGAATGTCTTCACTTTCTATGTTTGTACTCATCTGTTGTTGGTAATGTGCTACTGTCATTAGTCTGGTTCGCATGCAAGTAAGAATTTCAATGTGTTATGTGCACATGACAATAGTAAATTGTCAGTCATCCAAAAGGTGTATAATAAAATATTGCTCTCACAGTAGCCTCACATCAGTGTGGCCTTTACAGTTTAATCATTCAAATAGTCCCTATTGCACTTTAGCCCAAAATATAATATATTTAAATTTCTCTTTGAGATGGAAAATCAGAAAATATTAAACATATTCACTCATTGCGGCTGGTGATACACAACTCCCTTCCATAACAGAATAGATTTCATTCAGTCATTTTCTAAATTGCTTAGTCCTGAACAGGGTTGAAAGGTGGGACTGGAGCCTATCCCAGCTAGACTAGGGGGCAAGGCAGGAAAACACTCTGGAGAAGAGCACCAGTTCAACACAAAGCAAACACACTGTCACAGACGTGTGATTAGGAGGCAGTCAGAAAGCCTAAAGGTGAGTGAAACATCTCTTCTCTCCACAGAAAACCATTCATCCATCCATTTTCCAACCCGTTGAATCTGAACACAGGGTCACGGAGGTCTACTGGAGCCAATCCCAGCCAACACAGGGCACAAGGCAGGAACCAATCCAAGGGAGGGCGCCAACCCACTGCAGGACACACACACCCACACCCACACACCAAGCACACATTAGGGACACTTTAGAATCGCCAATCCAGCTAACCTGCATGTCTTTGGATGGTGAAAGGAAATCGGAGTACCCGGAGGAAACCCACGCAGACATGGGGAGAACAGTTATTTCCATTCAATCATGTCAAATGCTTTTTCTGTATCCAATGATAATAATATTTCTGGGGTGTTTGACTTAGTTGGTGAGTATGTTACATTAAATAGGCGTCAAAGATTTAAAGATAAGTGTCGACCCTTGATAAATCCAGTTTGATCTTGTGATATTACTAAAGGGAGCACTTTCTCCATCCTTCTAGCTTTGATTTTTGAGAGCATTTTAAAGTCATTATTCAAAAGTGAAATTGGTCTGTATGATGCACATTGTAATTGTAAGTCCTTATTTTGTTTAGGAAAAAGTGTGATTAATGCTTGGTGAAAAGTTTGAGGAAGAGTTTGATTGTCTCTGGCTTCTGTAAATGTTGCTAATAGGAGGGGAGCTAGCCGAGCAGAGAATTTCTTATAAAATTCTGCAGGGTAGCCATCAGGGCCTGCTGCTTTCCCGCCTTGAAGTGACTTTATAGCATCTAGTAATTCTGATAATGCCAGAAGTTTATCGAGTTCCTCTGCACTAAAAGTGTCTATTTGTGGTATCTGTAATGTATCCAGAAATGCATTAGATTGTGTGTTGTCTTCTTTAAACTCAGTAGAATATAAGGATTTATAGTAGTCTCTAAATGTGTGCATTATATTTCTGTGGTCAATGATTTTGTCTCAGTTCATGTTGGTGATTACAGGGATTGCGTTGTGGACTTCTTGCTTGTGAATTTGTTGAGCTAAAAGCTTATTAGCTTTCTCTCCATGTTCATAGTAATGATGTCTAGATTTATGAATTAGATGTTCAGTTTCTTTAGTTATCAAGAGGTTTAGTTCTGAATGCAGAGCCTGTCTTTTCCGATGTAGAGCCTCGCTTGGAAGCCTGGCATGTTCTTCATGTATTCTAGTAATTTCGCTTCTTATCTCTGATACTTTCTTGGTTTCTAATTTATTTCTGTGGGAAAGATATGAAATAATCTGTCCTCTTAAGAAGGCCTTAAGAGTTTCCCAGAGTATTCCTGCAGAAATCTCTGAGGATGTATTTGTCTCTAGGAAGATACTGATTTGTTTGGATATAAATTCTGTACAATTTTCATCTGCTAATAGAAACGGGTTGAGACGCCATCTGCGAAGTGAGTGTGTGAGGCATAATGACTTTAGCTCCAAGATCAGAGTGGCATGGTCAGAAAAAACAATAGCATCATATTTGCAAGATTTTATCATAGGCAAGAAATTATTATCTATAAAGAAATAATCAATTCTTGAGTAGCAATGATGTACTGGTGAGTAGAAAGTATATGTTCTTGAGTTTGGGTTTAAAAATATCCAGGAGTCTGGTAAGTTGTGATCAGTTATAAACTTTGTAATTATCTTTGCAGCATTAGATATCGTCCCCCCTGTGATAGAAGTCCTATCTAAGAGTGGATTTAAAACACAATTAAAGTCCCCAGCCATTATAATTTTATGAGTGTTCACTTTGGGAATGGTTGAAAAATAAATTTTATATAAATTCCCTATCATCGACATTAGGTGCATAAGCATTTATCAAAATCATTTTACAGTGTAAAAAGAAGTGACTCGACACACGTAGAAAAGGTTTGGGGCAGCCACCCGTATAATATTCCTAGCTGCAAAGGATTCTTTTAAGTTCATTCAATGATGATGACAGTACGGAGTCCAAAACAGAACTGGTGAAGGTTTGAAAAGATGTCGGTTTTAAATGGTCAAACAGGAAGTGACGTATGTTAACTGGAAGTGATGTAGGTTGACCGGATGTGATGTTTCTCTGACATCAGCCTGGGAGCCGGGACCGGAAGTGACAATCTTCTGGGCGCCGGAACTGGGAGTGACGTTTTCCTCGGTGCCGGAACTGGAAGTGACGTTTTTCTAGGCACCGGAACTGGAAGTGACGTTCTTCTAGGCGCTGGAACTGGAAATGACGTTCTTGATTCAGATAGGTTTTCCTGCGGCTGGTTTGTAGAGATAGCAGGAGAAGGTTTAATGCACCCCGCCCTCCCCTGGCCTGGCGTGGAATTACCATTACTTGGTCCACACAACGTCCTCCTATTCGCACGTGTGTGACAACAGTTAGATAAGTTACCCATGACCATCACATATCTCCCTTCAGGATCCAATACTACATCTGATGCTACAAATGAGACTGTTCAATGTATGAGAAATCCAACACCTCTAGTTTTCTTTGTAAAGCTAGAATGGAACATTTGGCCAGTCCAGTCCTTTTGCAGCCGGAACTGATCCTTGCTTAGTAAGTGGGTCTCCTGTAAAAATACTATTTTAGTGTTTAAACCTGTTAGGTGAGAGAGTACGTTCTTTCTCTTTAATTCGTGATTCAGGCCTTTAACATTCCAGCTCACAAAGTTAACTGTCCCATCATGGAAACATTGATTCTGAATTTTTGATGTCATTTTATAGTCTTAACTGGAAGTGAGACAGCTTTAACTTTAATTTCCTATTTCCCCAAGAGTTATTGCCATATAGCCTATTGTTACATTGTTAGTTATAATTCCAAAGATTAAAAGGATAGATTAGATATAGATATAGCCTGCTCTCTTTCTCTCCCCCACGTAACCCCCCACCCTCCCATTTTCCCTCCCCACGTGAGGCTGGACCCCACTTCACACAGTCCTGGTCCTATGACTTACCCAGAAACAGAGCATGTCTAAAGCAAAACAAGCCTCCACACAGCGGTGTTTTAGGATTAAAAAAAATAGAGATATCTATTGCCAATATAGTCTAAATACTATATGCCTAAAATATAATCATTAACAAACTATGAACTTAAAATATATTTAGCAGTCTTAATGTATTAAGATAATAAACCCGGGGAATGGTGTTAGAAAGTGGTCCAGAATAAGCATAGTAGGCTAAGTCTTAATGCAATAATAACAATAACAATAAACCAAGGGTATGATGTTAAACAGTCTCCTTTAGGGTAGAGAAAAAATAAATAAGATAAAAAAAAAAAAAAAGAATTAAGCACTAATGTCTATAACTGTAATTAAAACATAAACAGATAGTGTCCGAGTATGATATCCGATATGGTGTTCCACAAGGCTCTATCCTGGGTCCGCTGTTACTCTCAATCTACATGCTTCCGTTAGGTCAGATTATCTCGGGGCACAACAAGAATCCTAACTAGGAAAAACTAAAACTAAAAGGGAAAAAATTAGGCCTGCGCCACCTCCACCTACTCAAAGCTTCATGATGCTCCAACAATGATGGATGGCAGAAGTCTATGTGACCATCATCATCAAGTCCTTCCGTGAGAACCCTAAAACAAAAGAGGACTGTTTCATTTATGTTAGGTAGAATGCCCAGAGGGGACTGGGCGGTCTTATGGTCTGGAATCCCTACAGATTTTATTTTTTTTCTCCGGCCGTCTGGAGTTTTTTTTTTGTTTTTTCTGTCCCCCCTGGCCATTGGACCTTACTCTTATTCGATGTTAATTTATTGTTGATTTATTTAGTTTTTCTTATTATGTCTTATTTTTCTATTCTTTGTTATGTAAAGCACTTTGAGCTACTGTTTGTATGAAAATGTGCTATATAAATAAATGTTGTTGTTGTTGTTGTTGAGTAATAAAGAGGATATATAATTATAAAAACCCATATCTTAACAAACAGATCAGACAGTAGGTTATTTATCCTTGCCATGTCATGACAGGCTATGACCCACTATTGTGTTTCAGAATAGTGTCGGGATTAGCTTTCTTAATTCCTTTTCTGCTTCTTCCTTGCTGACAAAGACATAAAATTGACCGTGCAATTCCACTTTCAGTTTGGCAGGATACAAGAGGCTGTATCTGACATTGGCTTGCCGAAACCAAAGTTTGATGTTATAGAAGGGTGCATGTTTAATAGCTATTGCTGGAGAGAAATCAAGGAAGATACGAATGTGGATATTTTCATATATAATCTCTTGCTTGTGTCTGAGGAGTGCCATTACGTCTAGCTTAAATAATAATCTCTCAAAGCGAATAATAAAAGATCTAGGTCTAATGGTATTTGATCCGCGAATGCGATAAGCCGCTGCTATCTCAGAATCTGCTTTAAAGTTCTTTTCAATTATTTTAGAAAATAGTTCAGCTGCGCATTTCACTGGGTTTGAACTTTCTCGATTCTCAGGTAGACCTTCAATTCTAATATTATTCCTTCTGCTTCCATCTTTCAAAGCAGCAAGTCTGTCTCCGAGTTTTTTGCATTCGGAGCTAGCAGTTGTTGATTTTTCTTCAGCACTGGCAGCTAGATTTTCGGCTGATTGAATCTGAGTCATGAGGATCCGAGTTAACATCCTCCAGTTGATCAGCAAGTGTGCTCAGTGTAGACGAGGTTTCATAATTGTGCTCTTCAATTTTACCCACCATATCTTTAAAGACTGCCTCAAAGCGAATACATATGCGTTTCAAGTCTTTATTATCCTGCTGATGCGTCTGTCGCAGTTCCTGTCGCAGCTTCTCATTTGCTTTTTCCCTTGCCTTCTCGCTTTTCTTTATATCTTTCTTCATCTCTTGCTTGAGCTCAGCGATCATCACGTTCAGTTCAGACAGATCCTTTCTGCTTTCGTGCACCGTAGGTGACGCTGTGGGCTCTATTGCAGCCGGTGATCCCGGCTCGCGTGAAGTAGTTGAGAGCACGGACTGCAAGGCCTTTTCCAGTTTCAGACGATCTTCTCCAATCGGCAAACTATCGTGACCTGCGTCACTCGCACTCGTACATTCGCTCCCCATTAGGCTCTCAGCCGGAGACGATGTAGTGGACTGTGGTCCCGTGGAGTCTGGGCTTTTGCCCATCTGATCCAGATCAGTCTCTGAAAGGCCATATCTTAAGCTTGAACTTGGGCTTGCCGATCTGAGCTTGGATGTAGCTTTAGTTTTCGTTTCTTTCTGAACCCCTTTCTTGTTGGCCATGTTTATATATGCTTGCATATACTGTAGTAGTACCCCTCAGATTGGATAAATACAGGATATCTCAGGATAATAAGAAGATAATATAAAAAATAACACCGCTGCTAACGGAGCTCCGCTTCAGACGTCCATCTCTCGCAAAACCAAACTTTTTTTAATGCGAAAAATAGAAAATAAAGACAAACAATTTAATGAGACTTTTGACAGTGCATTTCCACACAGAGTTGTTTCATGTTTGGTGAGTAGTTGGAAGTCTTCAATTGTAAAAGGAATTCATAGCTTGGAATATTGACTGTTTTTTACTTCTTCAAGAAGAGAACAAAACCATCAGTGATTAAGTCCTTTTGCCATTATTTATTTTTACTACCAAATCCATCAATTTTACAAATTTGATGGAAAATGTCTGCACACATAGTGCTTTTTGATGAATGATACAATAAAATGTAAAAACATTGTGCTCCACATTTTGTTTGAAGAGGGCAACAAAGCCTTTATTTTTACCCATCATACTGGGTGCTCCATCTGTAGCAACAGATACCAATTTATTGATGTCAATTTCCCTAACAGTCAAAAATTCCAAAATTGCTGCAGAGATATGTTCATCTCAAGTTTGCCCTTTAAGTTTGTCCTTGAAGTAATTCTTCATGGAGACCTTTATCAGAAACATACCTTCCCAGAAAGCTAATTTGAGCGATTTCTTTCATGTCACATGCCAAAGAAAATACAGATGCTGGTTTTATATCCTTAATCGGTAGCACTTAATAATACCTTTCATTAACAATGCATTAACAAGCATTATGCAATGTTTAACAGATTATGAGTTCATGTTCATTTAAATAGTTATGTTTTTAAATGATTCATACGTTAGGTAATGTACTTTTAAACATTTAAAATTGATTTAACAAATGGTTAGTAAGACATTTTTCATGTTGAAAACTGCATTCACTAATGTGTAGCTGATTAGGGACAAATACTTTTAAAAATTAGTTACACATGTTTTATTTATGATATGCAAATGTTTGGTTCATGAGTTGAACAGTCTGTAAAACTGGTTATTTGATGCTCTGGCCTGCTTGTAACACTGTAAGAATTTTTGCCTGCTTTCACACTTTGCCTGTTTTCAAATCAGGTATTCATGACTTGCAGATGTTTTAAACAATTTGTCCATTATAATCATTTGTGCATTTTTAGAAATCATTTATTCATTACTTGTAAATGTTTTTACAGTACCCAATCTAAAAGTGAAACTCTTCATGCATTACAGTATACAGGTTTGCACATATTTATAAACCATTTATTCATTAGTTGTGGAGGTTTTTGCAGTTCCTAATCTAAAGTTGCAACTATTTATGCATTAGAAAGGTGTGTAAATAAGTAATTGATGCATTAATAGGCATTGGGCAGCAACATGACCAGGTATGCATCCTACTGAAGAAAACAACAAGGAGTAGTTAGTTGAACAGTTTAGTTTTATCCTTGTAACAGGAATTAATGGCAGGAACAACTCAGCTTGAATCAACACATCAAATTTATTCCCTCAATAACAGATTTGTAATACAGTACATTCTAAAATAAATTATATCCCCCTTTCGTCATAAAGAAATAGTAATGCTTAGGCTTTGTTATAAAAAAAAATAAATCTTTAAATTTTTTATGTAAGACTAACAAAAATATCAGATTTTATATCATTCAGGTTACATCTCCAGGAAACATATTATAGACCTCTCAAACAGTTTCAGTTCCAAAAATAGTTAACAATAATATAGGCATGAAAAACTAACAAAAAATGCCCATCATATTTTGCACCTGTTCTAAACGAATGGATTTATTTAATCAAATCTCGCAAAACATAGATGTCAAACGCTTCCCCCAAATATTTTGCTGTTCGAGTGCGGTTATCTACCTGTCGTCATAGATAACTGAAAAGTGGCCGACTGTAACAGCATTATGGATAACATTTGTCATGTCTCAAGTTAGGGATGACGAAGATTAAATAATCCTTCATCAAAACAGGGTCTAAAAGGAAAACACACTGATGACAAGGCTATGCCAAACACATGTTAGTAACTTCAATATGACTCGAACTACTTAGTCTCAGTTGAACCGTATCAGATATACTTATGTGTGTTTTTGCAGTAGCTTTGTCTTTTGTTAAGTTTACATTGCGATTAGTTCTGTTCTTGCTAATGTTACTTACTTAGCTAAAATGTCCTCAATTGCATTTTAACAGACTCACTAAGGTGTCACTTGCAGCCATGTTGTCTTTAAGGAAAATGCAGGAATCTCTTGACAAAGAGAGAAACGGAGCAAAATTAGGAATTGCAGAGCCAAATAGAGAAAGGGATGAGTTGCGTCAAAAGTTGTCACTGGGTAAGGAAACCTCTGGTAATATTAGCTGTATGTAGATAACATTTAAATAATCATAGTATTATATTTCAATGACTGACATCTTAGGAAAAGAAATATGAGGAACATGCTAGTTGGCCATCACAGACCCTCCAAAATATGAAGAATTAACCATTGTTTTCAGTAGTAGGGAAAAACTTCTTGATTTTGTGAAAAGGTTGTGCAATAGCTTTAAATGATCCAGATATTCAGAGGAAAACTGAAAAATACAAAACTGATTTGTTGCTGTTCCCTCTCAATGGTAGTTGGCAGCATATTGTCCCACTATTGTTTAGTCAAAGCCTTTGTTGCTACTTTTAAAAATAGGATTAGTTTTATATGTTCCCTGAAAGTTTAAGAAACTCTTCAATAGCAAACTGTAACAACTGATACCGTGGTCTGTATGATATAAACAAATATTTTGTTGTTTATTTGAACATAATTTTGAAAAATGTTATTTTTTTAGGTAAAACTACAGATACAGTACAGATTTTGGTGTAACATTTCTGATTATGCTATACAATTAAATCTTGATTTTTTTACCTTGTTAAATGCTGTTAGAACTGATCTGATTTTTTTTGGGGCGGGGGTGGAAACTATGCAATATATCTGTTGTGGAATTTAAAAATGTCCTCAATTAAATTTGCCAGTATTATCAATTGTATAGTTTTTGAATCAATAGTTTTATTAGGAATATTTTTGTTAAATTGAAATGATTTTTGCTTTGCATCTTCTGATAGAAAAATGTTTCATAATTATTTTTGGAACTTAAACTGTTTCAGAGGTCCGTTATGTGTTTCCTGAATATGTAATTTGAATGATATAATAACATAATCTAAAGTTTACACAGCTTTATAATGCATGAATAATTGCAACTTCAGATTAGGTACTGCAAAAACCTCCACAACTAATAAATAAATGGTTTATAAACCTGTGCAAACCTGTATAATGCATGAAGAGTTTCAATTTTACATTGGGTACTGTAAAAACATTTACAAGTAATGAATAAATGATTTATAAAAATGCACAAATGATTATAATGGACAAATTGTTTAAAACATCTACAATTCATGAATAGCTGATTTGAAAACATGCAAAGTGTGAAAGCAGGCAAACATTCTTGCAGTGTTACAAGTAGGCCACAGGATTAAATAAGCAGTTTAACGGACTGTACAACTCATGAACCACACAATTGCATATGATAAATAAAACGTGTAACTAATATTTAAAGATATTTGTCCCTAATCAGCTAGACATTAGTAAATGCAGTATCAACATGAAAAAATCAAAAAATGGTAAAAAATGCCTTACTAACCATTTGTTAAATCATTTTTAAAGTTTAAAAGTACATTACCTAATGTATGAATTATTATTTAATAACATTTATAACTATTTGAATGATCATGAACTTATGATATGTTAAACATTACATAATGCTTGTTAATGCTTTATTAATTAAAGTTATTATAAAGTTCTACCCATTAATCTTTTGATCTGTCATATTCTTGCTCATCTTAATGATTCTGTACTAGAGTGTCTACATTTTTTTAATAAAATGTTCTTTATTTTTGAAGTCAGAGTAGAGATGTTAGGCCAAATTTTAAAAACACCTTTTTGCATATTATCCATCTGCGAAAGGTTTTCCATGTTTTGCAGTTTAATGAGAAACAGCCAAACTTACTGTGGTCACATTACTTGAAGATTGTATCCTGCTGCTGAATATCGACTTTGCTTGTTGCATTTTTTGCTTTAATTCTGTCTCCGCTTTTTTTTTCCTTTCTTCTCTGAAAGAATATTTTTTGCAAATGCATCATGCTTTGTTAACAAGTGACATTCAAGATTTGATTTTTGTTATTCGAAAACTTTTCATTATACTGTAACTGCACTGACCAAGCAGTGCAAAATGTACTCACCACTCCAAACTCAGCCGGCTATAATATGTAAATAGGAGAAATGGGAACGCATGGTTGCGAATTACCACAAAAAGTATATGAAAGATTTAGGATTCCCAAAAACATTAAAGCATATATCCAATCTCAGGTACTGAAGAAAACTCTGGAGAGCATATCATTTGACCAAAAACATAATCGCAGACGGTCCGTGTGTGCATCAGACAGCCTGATTCACATATGCGTAGCTAAAGAAATATCCAAATAAAAAAGAATAATACAGTATTAACCCATAAATAAACTATCTACCAAATAATACGTTAAGACATAAAAATGTAAACACTCATTCTGAGAACAGCCACAGCTATGTGTTCAAAGATCCACATGTGGCTCACGTCCCCTGGTTTAGACAAATGATTAACACAATATGTGTTCCTTTCTAATTTTGACAATGCACATTGATCCATGGTAACTGCAAGACAGGGTGATATTGTCTTATTTTGCTATTTTGTGCCATAGTAAATTTGAGATGTTTGCTATGTTTAGAGGTTTTATCATCCAGATGGGGATAAACAGGTAGGTTATTGAGAGAAGATAAATATAGATTGTGAGTAAGGGGGCTGATTGCCACCCTAGAGGATACGGACGCTCCTCTAAAAAACGCTGAAAGACTACTTTCACATTGCTCCCTTACTTGCTGGGCTTACTTGCGGCTGCTCCATCGCGCAATATGCTTCCCACACGGTACTTTGCATAATTAAAAGCCTGAACAGCACCTATCAGTTTTTGATTGATTGCTTCTCTCTCTCTCTCTCTCTCTCTCTGTTTCCCAGAAATTGTCTGCACCTGGCACACACTCCTTTGAAGAGGAAGATATGTTTGCATTCTTTTCATTATGAGATGGAACTGTCATCTCTGTCTTGTCAAGGAGCACGTTTAAACTTTTGAAAGAGACATATGTTCGTTTGCAGTGTTTGAATAAAGTTCCTGTCTCTACAATCTCCTATGTTTCTGTGCAAATCTGTGACCCAAGCGTGACTATATATATATATATACTGTATAAATAAATATACATACAGTATATATATATATATTATATGTATATATACAGTACATATATATATGTTGTCACAAACACGAGACAGAGTCATATAAAGGTTTGGGGCAGCTACCCGTATAATCTGGTATCCTGCCTGCAAAAGTAAATTTCAGCAAATACAGCACTGATGTGCACAAAACCAAGTCCAAAACAGAACTGAGGGAATAGGGAAAAGGTGGAGGCTTTTAAAGGGGAAGACAGGAAGTGAAGTCAAAGGCTCATGTAGGTCTTCTGTCATTGGTACGAGCCCAGATGTGACATCACAGGGGCCGGAGCCGGCAAGGTCTCCTTTCATTGGCTCGGTCCCAGAAGTGACGTCAAGAGAACCAGGTGGAATCTCCCATGAATGGTCTGCAGGCAAGGGAGAAAAATAGTCGGAGCACTCTTCCACAACCTGGTATGTCTCGGAACTGTCCTTACTCACTTTAGCTGCCTCCCATGCGCACGTGTGTGACAAGGTGCCCCCCTCAGCCCGGGCGACCCTGACCGAGAGGTCGTGAACCCGAGAGAGGGCATCAGCATTGGTGTGAAGAGTGCCCCGACGATGAACAAGTGAAAACTTGTATGGCTGGAGGTCAAGAAACCACCAAGTGACACAGATTCGACTCCTTGTGCAGGGCCATCGACTGTAAAGGAGCATGGTCCATGACAAGGGTGAATTCCCAGCCCAGCAGGTAGTACCTCAGCTGAGTAATCGCCCATTTAACCGCCAAAGCCTCTCTCTCCACTGCCGCAAACCTGGTCTTTCAGTCCAACAGTTTCCGGCTCAGGAACATAATGGGGTAATCTGCATGATCGACGTTTTGGCTCAGCACTGCCCCCAGGCCTGTGTCTGAAGCGTCCGTCTGGAGGATGAAAGGTAAGGAAAAGTTAGGAGCTTTCAAAATAGGTGCGGACGTAAGGGCCTGCTTCAAGTCACTAAATGCAGCACCTGCCTTTTCAGTCCATACCACAATGTTTGGGGCTCTCTTCTTTGTCAAATCAGTCAAGGGCGCCACTCTCTCTGAGAACCGGGGCACAAACCGGTGGTAGTACCCCGCTAACCTGAGAAAGGCTGGGACCTGCTGCTTGGTTTGCGGACGGGGCCATTTCAAAATGGCATCTACTTTGGAGCACTGTGGTTTCACAGTACCCCGACCCACCAGGTAGCCTAAATACTTGGCTTCGCTCAATCCGAAGAAGCATTTCTTAGCATTAATTAAAGCCCGGCCTCACTTAGTGTCTGCAATACCGCTTTTACCTGCTGTAGGTGTTCCTTCCATGTGCTGCAATAGATGACCACGTCATCCAGGTAGGCAGCACTGTACGAGTTATGGGGCCTGAGCACTTTGTCCACCAGATGCTGGAAGGTAGCTGGAGCCCCGTGTAACCCAAATGGAAGGACACGATACTGCCAGTGTCCGCTAGGGGTGCTAAATTCGGTCTTAACCTTCGCGGAGTCTGTTAAAGGAACCTGCCAGTACCCCTTTGTCATGTCCAGTGTGGTCAAATATTGAGCCTGTCCAAGCCTCTCGAGGAGGTTGTCCACTCACGGGATTGGATAAGCATCGAATTGGGAGACTTAATTAAGCTGACAGAAGTCATTGCAAAACCTCCAACTCCCATCAGGCTTAGCGACTAACACAATGGGGCTGGACCAGGGACTATGACTTTCCTCAATTACACCTAGTTCCAGCATGTGTTTGATCTCAAGCTCCACTTCAGCCCCTTTTGCCTCAGGAAGCTGATACGGAAGTTCATGGACTATAACCCCGGGTTCTGTCACAATGTCGTGCTCAACCAGAGAGGTCTGTCCAGGGTTTTCACTCACTACCTCCAGGACAGACAGGATAACTGCTTCCAGCTCCCGTCATTGTCTGGGACTTAAATCCGCTCCGAAGTTAAGGCTAGCCATGTAAGCAAAGAGTGAGTGGGGCTGACCAGAGGAGGGATCAGGATCCCTGTCCTTCCACGATTTCAGCAGGTTTACATGATAAACCTGCTCCCTCGGCCGACAATTGGGTTGACTTACCAAATAGTCGACAAGTCCTTTCCTCTCCTTAACTTCGTAGGGACCTTGCAAATGGGCAAGTAACTTAGAGTGGGAGGTAGGTGCTAGGACCATGACCCGATCTCCCGGGCGGAACTCCTGGAGAGACGTGCCGCGGTCGTAATAACAGACCTGTGCTGCTTGAGCCTCTTCCATGTGTTTTTTAAGGAGGTGGCGAATCTTACCAAATCTATCGTGTAACTGCGCGATATATTCTAATATATTTGTAGAGGGAAGAGCCTCTTCTTCCCATCCTTCTTTTAAGATGTCTAATATGCCCCAGGGTTGTTGCCCATACAGTGATTCAAAAGGGGAGAACCCCGTGGAGGCTTGAGGGACTTCCCAATAGGCAAAAAGGACGAGGGGGAGGAGCTGATACCAGTTCCTTCCATAATCGCTGACAACCTTACACAGTATTTGATTTGTTTGAGAGTTTGATTGAACCTTTCCACCAAACTGTCGGTTTGAAGGCGATATTCTGTGGTCTTTAAATGCTTTATTTTCAATAACTTGGCAGTCTCCTTGAATGTCTCCAAGGTAAAGGGCGTCCCCTGGTCTGTCAAGACTTCTTTGGGGATGCCCACACATGAAAAGACCCCTAGTAATTCTCGTGCGATGGCTTTGGAAGTGGCTGAGCGCAACAGAACAGCTTCGGGGTATTTGGTAGCGTAATCCACGAGGACTAAAATGTACTTGTGTCCTCGGGCTGAGGGCTCTTGGGGTCCAACTAAATCAACCCCAATTCTGTGGAAGGGAACATCAATCAGGGGAATAGATATGAGAGGAGCATGGTTCCTCCTAGGAATTCGTTGCAATTGACACACCGGGCAAGAAGTGCAAAAGCGACAAACCTCCTCATTGATTCCCGGACAGTAGAAACGGAGTTTGATCCGCTCCAGGGTTTTCTCGGTGCCCATAAATGGCCAGCCGGAGTCGGGAGGAAGAGGACGAATCTCGGAGGAGAGGAATGGAGCCTTTGAAGAAAAGGAATATTGAAAGGCCTGAACATAGGGGTGTTTGGTGAAAGGACACTGGGTTGTGTTCATTGTAAATAGTGTAAATAAATATGTGTGTGTTTTGGAACTGTTGGTGTCTACCTGTTGGTGTTCGGGCTGGTTTTCCACTATATATATATATGTATGTATATATATATATATATATATATATATATATATATATATATATATATATAGCAAAATACCACGCTTACGCAGCGAGAAGTAGTGTGTTAAAGAAGTAATGATAAAGAAAAGGAAACATCTTGAAAATAACGTAACATGATCGTCAATGTAATTGTTTTGTCACTGTTATGAGTGTTGCTGTCATATATATATATATATATATATATTACACACATACATACATACACACACATTATATATACAGTATATATATCTATATCTATATATATATATATATCTATATATATATATATCTATATATCTATATATATATATACCACATACACACACACATTATATCTATATCATATCTATATATGTATATAGCAAAATAACCATACTTCGCAGCGGCGAAGTACTGCCTTAAAAGTTTTATTAAGAAGAAAATTAAACCTTTTTAAACTGAGGGAAAATATGCCAATAATTATTTGTTAAGGATCTCTTTGTATACCACATTGTAAGTTCGGCCCTCCGGTTGTAATATGACCAAGCTGTGCGCTGAGCTTACTCTTAAGCATGCAAGTACAGTTGGCCATGTGAACAGTAATTTTGTTTCAAATCTCATAGCTTGGATTGCTGCTGTCATAATCGGTTTGAGTTTCATGGTTTGTTTCAATTACGACAGTATTTGTAGGGCTTGTGTTGAAGTGACATTCAGCATCTGTGAAGCGTTGTAAGTATACAACCAGTTTCATCGATAACTTCAAATCCAGCTTTTGAGAGTTTAAACATTCATAAACATCAAAGTATCCACTACTGAAATCGTCACCTGTCAATCTAAGATGTTTAAGAGGCATTGGCGGTTGTCCAAAGGTGTAAAATGTTTGGCCATTTCGGTCCACTTGAAAGCGACAACTGAACAATTCAGCGGCAGCCATCAACTCACATGCAGATGCGTAGGTGAAGGGCTTAAGCATTTCACTCTTATAGTGCTCCTGTGTAGTATAATTATCTCCTGTACCGTCATCAGTCCACACCTTGAACCTGTCCCAGTCATTCAATACATAAGACACAATGTTCCTCCAGATATCAAGAGTGAGCCTGATATGGCCGTGCAATATGTAACAAAGAGAATGGAAAAGATAGGTGCCATCTCCGGGCATGGAAACTACTCGGTAAATGACAATTCTTTGATCGATGGTTATCACCTCAATAGACATGTTAATGCGGGTTAGGTTGGAATGATAAAGGAAATGGGTACCTGAACAATGTAAAGTAAGTCTAAAATACCTGCACAATAACTATAATCGTAATAAATGAACAATAAAACAGCGAAGAAGCTGTGGATTAAATAAAAAGGCTGTAGTTATCAGCAGGGAGAGCGTGAATCCCGTGGCGAAGCAAGGAAGGGAATGAAGAGACCGGAGCGATGGACGGCCTTATATAGGCAGGCAGCCAACAACGTGGGAGGCGTTGGGATGGGGGACCCAATGCCACCTCACACGGTGACTGAGCTGCAGGCTATGGACAATTATATGTACGTAAGTAGGATTCAGTTAGCATTGGGAACCCGCGTACCAAATTTCTTGAAGATGGGCCCATAAGTAACAAAGACTGTTGAAAAGTTCAATATGGCGGCCGACAGTGGCATCATACCATCGAAATAAGTACGTACATCGGTTTCGGTTAGCGCAGGGAAGCCGCCTGCCAAATTTCGTGAAGATGGGGCCATAAATAAGAAAGTTCAACATGGAGGATGTTGTCGACCGTTATCGACCGTTATGACCGTTATGTGTAGAATTTCAAAATGAAACCTGCTTAACTTTTGTAAGTAAGCTGTAAGGAATAAGCCTGCCAAATTTCAGCCTTCTACCTACACGGGAAGTTGGAGAATTAGTGACGTTGGAAAGTTCAATATGGCGGCCGACAGTGGCGTCATACCACCAAAATAAGTATGTACATTGGTTTTGGTTAGCGCAGGGAAGCTGCCTACCAAATTTCGTGAAGATGGGGCCATGAATAAGAAAGTTCAACATGGCGGACGTTGTTGACCATTATGACCGTTATGAGCAGAATTTCGAAATGAAACCTGCTTAACTTTTGTTAGTAAGCTGTAAGGAATGAGCCTGCCAAATTTCAGCCTTCTACCTACACAGGAAGTTGGAGAATTAGTGACGTTTGGAAAATTCAATATGGCGGCCGACAGTGGCATCATACCACCGAAATAAGTATGTACATTGGTTTTGGTTAGTGCAGGGAAGCCACCTATCAAATTTCGTGAAGATGGGGCCATAAATAAGAAAGTTAAACATGGCGGACGTTGTCGACCGTTATCGACCGTTATGACCATTACGTGTAGAATTTCGAAATGAAACCTGCTTAACTTTTGTAAGTAAGCTGTAAGGAATAAGCCTGCCAAATTTCAGCCTTCTACCTACACGGGAAGTTGGAGAATTAGTGATGAGTCAGTGAGTGAGTGAGTGAGTGAGTGAGTGAGTGAGTGAGTGAGGGCTTTGCCTTTATTAGTATAGATATATATATATATATATATATATATATATATACAATTTTTCAGGTTGCATGCAATCAAAAACATGTTTCAGCAAGGCAAGGGCACCACAGTAAGGCCTGCGTGTTGTGCCAAAATGAAGAACCTACTACTCATAAACTTAAACTGGGAAGTTTTCTGGCATATTCCTCCAAATAAATCAAAACTGTAGTCTGTCTTCTGGCAGCAGCTTTACCTGATGAAACATAGCTCAGATATCACTAATGACTGCAATGGCATTTTGTCTAAAACATAATAAGACACTAAATATGGTAGGCCCTAAATCTGGAACACGCAAGATATTGTAGCTTTTATACTGCAGGGAGCAGTTAAACACTACTCTTTTCTTGCCATTATGGTAAACCATGTGATGTGGTCATGTACCATTTGTCTTCTTCGGGATTCAACTCCTTCACATAAACTGTCCATACAAGCTTCAGTAACCCTGCATTTTACAAGGACAGCATCCATCTTTATCCTCACTGTTTTGGCCTCCAAAAAGATGACGGCTTCTTGATCTTGACCTGATAGTGAAATGCCTTTACAGGTCTTGAACTTGGTTTTTAACAACATTGAGCTGCCTGGTGTTTCCAACTATATCTCCAGCATCTGTTTACAGATTTAATCCAAGTGCCTTTCTAGTCAGCTGCCAGCTGGGTAATTTGACACACTGATTAAGATAATGTTGGTTATTTTCACAGCAGGGGCAGTATGCTTTAGTTTCCTCAGGTGTCTTTGGCTCTTATATGGCAGCTGACAAACTACTGCAGGCAGGGTTTGCAGTCCTTCGCAATGTTCACTCAATTGTGATCCCACAGCCTACTTTTGAATCCATACATTCCACCTGCAGTTCAAATTCAAGCAGGTCAGAAAACTCTAAAAAGTTAAAACAGGGTTTCTGACCTTTTAAAGTTTGCCTTCAGGTCATTGCAGTCTAAACAAAAATCTGACTACATATGATCCAAACTGTAGATCTACAACTTCCTTTTTCACCCAGCTGTTCAATCATGCCCACAGACTTTTAACACTAGAATTACCAGAGCCTACGAAAAAACTCGTAATTCCGTCCCACCTTAAACTGCTTCTTAAATCCCTTCACACCTCTCCGCCAGCGCCCTTTGTTTTCTAAATGTGCTGATAAAGAGAAGCTCGGAGCAGCCGGCTATTCCATCCCCCCACCAATTTAGAACGTGCACGAACTTCTCTCAGCTCAGGCCTTGATTGAGTATCTGGGAGTGAAGTGGAGTTTTAGAGTGGAAATAATAGATCGTTGTTTGGAACACACGCATTTCATGTCTGTTCCGTTTCTACAGTAATCTGCGTAAACACATTGTTAAAACAGAAACGTTTATTTATATTCTAGTAGTAGATGACAAAATGTAGGCATAAACTATATAATGTATGAAGCCTGAAGTCCAAATAGCAAAGAAACATTTTCACAAGAACAACACAATTGCACTTTTATTCAAACATATAACTGCAGAAACAAAAAGCCGCCTTAACATGCGACATTGACACCAGTTTACTGTAACTGAGTCCGTGGCTCAATAGATTCAGCCCCCGTTTGGTAATCAAGGGGTCGCGGGTTCGATCCTGCGCCCCTCCGTTTTGAGAAGTAAACTGCTCTTATTCTTACTGTTTTAGGATAAAAGCATACATTTGATTTCAGTCTGTAACAGCCGGTGCAATTTATGATCCATGTAAAGGTTAGCTTTTTTTTATTCACTTTTCACTCTCTCAGTCGCGTTCAGAATCAATCCATACAACCCCATCTGACACGGCTGTTTTCACTAAAGACGCGCTATAGCTCTGCAGTGTACCACGATGCATACTAACGCACAATCACCCCCCCCCGACCCCCTGGTTCTGACACACAAACGCTGGCGAAGCTGCCTTCTTCGTATCTCACCGTCACTTGCTTTTCGTTTTATTGAGTGTTCCTGCCAGTCCCCGCATGTTGCTGTATGCTTTTCTTTTGTACTACAGGACATGCAGAGGAAAGAATGGTAAAGACCAGTAACTTCGGCGCTATATGCAATCATCAGACACTCCCCATCTGCCCGTGTCGTTCAAACACAGGAACATATATTGGTGTAAAAGTATAACAAAAGTGCACTTTTATTCAAGTGCACTTTTTCCATCGCCTTTTCCTGTAAGAAGCAGTGTACACACTTCTCTCTATGCTGTGGTTTCTATTACACACCTGAAAGAAAGAGACAATACATATGAACATATCCAGCATACAGCAACATGCGGGGACTGGCAGGAACACTCAATAAAACTGAATAAAAAGAAAATCAAGTGACGGTGAGATACGAAGAAGGCAGCTTCGCCAGCGTCTGTGTGTCAGAACCGGTGGGGGCGTTAGTATGCATCGTGGTACACTGCAGAGCTATAGCGCGTCTGTATTCTGTTTCTTTTGTACTCCAGGGCACGCAGAGGAGAGAATAGTAAAGAGCAGTAAGTTCGGCGCTATATGCAATCATCAGACACTCCCCATCTGCCCGTTGTTTTGTTATACTTTTCAATACTTTTTATACTGCTCAAACGGGCATGCTCAAAAAATACACGTGTAATGCCACGAAAAGTGCACGCAGACACTTCATTTCGCAAACAAAACAAGTGTAAGACTACCTGTATAACCGAAGAAAAAAGAAAGCAAGTTACAGTAGGCGATTGATATGACAGCTTGCATGGTGCAATGCTAAGAAGTGCTGATTTTCATTCCGTGCTATATGAAATCATCACATTCAAATATTAACAGTTCCACACACCCAAGGACCGTCCTTCCTACATTTACGACATGTGTAATTGTTGCAGTGCACACACCTCTCTGTGCTATGATTTCTATCACACTGAATGAGCACCTGACAGTGTACTTTCTTACACCAATATATGTTCCTGTGACGGTGAGATACGAAGAAGGCAGCTTCGCCAGCGTTTGTGTGTCAGAACCCGGTTGGTGGGTCGGGTGTAGGGCGTTAGTATGCATCGTGGTACACTGCAGAGCTATAGCGCGTCTTTAGTGAAAACAGCCGTGTCAGATGGGGTTGTATGGATTGATTCTGAACGCGACTGAGAGAGTGAAAAGTGAATAAAAAAAAAAGCTAACCTTTACATGGATCATAAATTGCACCGGCTGTTACAGACTGAAATCAAATGTATGCTTTTATCCTAAAACAGTAAGAGAATAAGAGCAGTTTACTTCTCAAAACGGAGGGGCTCAGGATCGAACCCGCGATCCCTTGATTCACAAGCAGGGGCTGAGTCTATTGAGCCACGGAGTCAGTTACAGTAAACTGGTGTCAATGTCGCATGTTAAGGCGGCTTTTTGTTTCTGCAGTTATATGTTTGAATAAAAGTGCAATTGTGTTATTTTTGTGAAAATGTTTCTTTGCTATTTGGACTTCAGGTTTCATACATTATATAGTTTATGCCTACATTTTGTCATCTACTACTAGAATATAAAAAAACGTTTCTGTTTTAACAATGCGTTTACACAGATTACTGTAGAAACGGAACAGACATGAAATGCGTGTGTTCCAAACAACGATCTATTATTTCCACTCTAAAACTCCACTTCACTCCCAGATACTCAATCAAGGCATGAGCTGAGAGAAGTTCGTGCACGTTCTAAATTGGTGGGGGGATGGAATAGCCGGCTTCTCTTTATCAGCACATTTAGAGAACAAAGGGCGCTGGCGAAGAGGTGTGAAGGGATTTAAGAAGCAGTTTAAGGTGGGACGGAATTACGAGTTTTTTCGTAGGCTCTGGTAATTCTAGTGTTAAGGCAAATCATTGGAAGGCACCACTATGTATATTAGGACTGTTCATAACCTCTGTTATTTTCTATAGTGCCATAAGATGGGGCTGCCTGTAGTGTTCAATCAATGATCACATTGTGTCTATAAAGGAGTATAGGGAGTTACAGTACAAATTTGCAATTAGTTAGAGCCTCTTTACTTTAAATGTTTAAGTAGAACCTGGTGTTTGAGAGTTCAGTAGCATCTACTGGCATACAATTTTTAAGCCTCATAAACTATCATGGATCTGCAATGGTGAAATCTGAAATGGATGGTTTGGGTCCTCTGTAAATTTTCTTTCTGCTTGGAGCTGAGTGGGGGGGGCAGTTATATGGCTCACTAGCA
Organism: Polypterus senegalus; assembly: GCF_016835505.1. Classification (NCBI taxonomy): domain Eukaryota; kingdom Metazoa; phylum Chordata; class Cladistia; order Polypteriformes; family Polypteridae; genus Polypterus; species Polypterus senegalus. Next base: position 41,786,446 of record NC_053159.1, read on the forward strand.
TCTGTTTTGTAGTCCGTGGCTATGAGGTGTCCAGCAGATAGACAGATAGATAGATAGATAGATAGATAGATAGATAGATAGATAGATAGATAGATAGATAGATAGAACTTTGTCTTTATTTTTGTGCTGATTTTTTTTACAGAAGAGCTTTTAAATAAATAAACAAATACATAAATAGGTAGATAAATAAATAAATATACACGCACACTATGGCCTGAACACACGCCAGAATGACTAAAAAGCAAGCACGTTTCTTGACACACTTTTGCTGAATGATTTGTTGGTTGAAAGTACTTAGTGTTGGTGTATCAGAGAGAGGATGTGCAGCATTATTCATAATGGCACTCAGTTTTGTTTTAATTCCTTCCTTTGCTACTACCTCCAGGGGGTCCAGAGTGTGCCCAATAACTGAACCTACCCTTTTAATTAGCTTGCTAATTTGGTGGGGATCTCTTTGGGTAATGTTACTAGCCCAGTACACCATAGTGTAGAAAATCGCACTGGCTGTCACAGACTTGCAGAGATATGAAGATATCAGTTTCAGTATTAAAGGACTGCAGTTTCCTAAGGGAAAAGAGCCAGCTCTGTCCTTTCTTATATAGTTCTTTTGTGTTGAGACCAGTCAAACATGCCAATAAAGTGAACCCCCAAGTAATAAGTGGACCACTTATTAATGGCTGCTGATGGTACTTTCTAATATCAGACACAGACTGTTGGCGTAACTGACATTCTCCTCTAGGTGCTTTATAGGGTCATCTTACTGTCTGTGTTCATTTTATGGAGATAACGAAAGGATCCTAATGAGCAATCTCTTGTGTTAATTCAATTTGGGCTTCATACTCAGGAGCAATGCTATATCTTTTTCCCTCATCTTACTGTTTTAGCCTTGTGTTTGGAAGAGCTGGGGCCTCATGCATAACGCCGTGTGCAGAATTCACACTAAAACTTGGCGAATGGACAAAAGCGGAAATGTGCGTATGCACAAAAAAATCCAGATGCATAAATCTGTGCGTTCGACAACTTCCACGTTCTTCCACTCCACGCATGTGCACACGTTGGCTGCCACTCCCCAAACTCCTCCCAGAATTACACCTTTTTGAATATGCAAATCAATATAAATAACCCTTAAACTCAGCATTCTGTGAAAAGGCAATAGCAAAAGCACGGGGGAAATAGAAGAATTTCAGTGAATACCAAGTGGAGGCATGGAAAAACATTGATCGTGTGACATAGAGTGTCAGAGAAACTCGAAAGCTCAAGTTCACAAAGTTTGCACAGTGCCCGAAATAAAAAAGAAGTTGTCAGATATCATAGGCACCGTGAAAAGGCGAGTCATTGCCCACTGTCTGAGTGTCATATGAAAGCTTATTAGGATACAGAGAAAAGAAAAAAATAGGGACACAAGTTGAAATGTCAACTTTAATCTCGAAATTTCCACTTTAATCACGTAGTTTAATTTTTCATTAAATAGAACATCATAAACTTCATCTGAAAATCATTTAATCTACTAGTTTCTCAAATCCCATTGTAACTAAAGTAGCACATTAAATGTTTTGTTTTGTATGTATTCTTCTATGTGCTCTATGTGTGTGAATCACTACGTGCTTCTTAAACGGGCTTTCTCTTCCTCCGACAGGACAGAGAAGCCATTACATTCATGATATTACAGCTCTCTGAATAATTTAAATGTATACTTAATATCATTTTCATGATGATAGGAATTAAAGCATGTACTAAACATGGGAACACGGTGGCGCAGTGATTGTTCATGCCTCACGTAAGATACTTGCTGTGCCGTGTGTAACCTTCGACAAAATAATTTATTGCAGCAACACTGTCTCTTTCAAACATACTAACCCCCAATTCCTGTCCTTCATTTTCTTTCTCCAAATACCCAATCTCCACACAATCAGCTCCGTAATAGACGTTGAGCTATCCGTTCAACGGAGAACGCCGATTCTTCAAAACTTTTAAGGAACATTGAAATATCTTCATAGTATATGTTTAATTATTCTATCCATCTATCCTTCCAGTGTTGCACCAGCCCTAGCAAGAATATAGCACAAGGCAGGAACAATCCATGAATGGAGCGCCAGCTCCTTGCTAGCGTTGCGACACCGTGTCCTCACATGTTTAATTATTAACAATATAGATTATTTAAATGAAATTAAAGTTTTATCTGTATTATATAATAAACATAGTTTGCTACATTTCATCTTAAAAATTATATCGTCATCATGTGTAAATATGCACTTTATAAAGTACCTAAGGTTGTTCAATATTATAACTGTATCGCAAGTTTACAGTGAGGTAATTGTACTTATAAGTACAAACAGTTCTACAAGGAGCACTTGATGAACTGATTGATTGCATTTATACTTCTAGGGATGAAACTGTTTCTGAGCCGTGAGGTCAGTACAGGAAAGGCTCTGAAGCGTTTGTCGCATGAGAGCAGTTCAAATAGGCAGCATGGCTGAGGCAGCGTGTGCTTGATGCTGCATACCAATAATTCTCTTTCCAATCACCTGCTGTAGAGCTGTGATTCCCCACTCAGATACAGTGATATAAACACTCCGAGTGGTGCAGTGAAAGTAATATAGAAAAAGATGATCCACTGTGGCAATCCCTAACGGGAGCAGCCGAAAGAAGAAGAAGCAGGTGCAGTGAGAGTAACAACGCTAAAGCAGCTATGGTATTTGGAATAGTTTGGCTATTCCGTGGACCATTATATTGTTACAGGTTAATTACAATCAGATGCCTTAAATTAATTAACAATATGCAGTTAATTTTCAGTGTATATGATAAAACCGCATCAGGGACATGGATTTAAAACAGAAAGGGAAACCACACTGGAACAAAAGCACTGCTTTGATGCTGGGTGCCGCCAGTTTGCAAAACCAAGCGGAGAACTTGTGTACGGCAGGGTTTGAGCTAGCGTGAAAATGTGCATGGTGTGAAAGGCACTATATAGCGCCTGACCCGACACAGATTGGACACGGGAGGCACGTGTAAAATAAAAGGATTTTTATTACTCTTCAGCTGGAGGGCACGTCTTCCCCGTACTCCCCCCAGCCACAACACAGACCCAAACACCAGTACAGCACAAGCACTCTAATCTTCTCTTCCTTGGCACCACCACTCCTCCCTCGCAACCTTGTCCTCCTCCACCCGACTCTGGCCGATGAGTGGTGGTTGCTGGCTCCCTTTTATAGGTCACCTGGAAGTGCTCCAGGTGTTTGATCACCAAGATCCAGCGACACTTCCAGGTGTGATGAAGCTGTTGCCCACACAGGCTCAGGAGTCCCAAACACAGCACCCCTTGGCAGTACCTGCGGGACCCAACAGGGCTGCCCCCAACTCCAATTCCCAGGGAGCCCTGTGAGAAACCAAGGCACTACACCAGCCCAGGGGGACGGCCATCTAGAGTTCAGGGGGAGGTATTGCATTGTCCAGGGCTGCTCCCCCTGAATACAGTGTGCAGGGGCGTCCCGGCTGGGCATGGACACCAGGCGCCTGTCACAATGGCTTTACACCAAGTTTAGGTTTTATACATTGCGATTTGAGTGTGGAAACGGAAGTATGCTACATTTTTGTTCGTATGCACCGTTTATACATGAGGTCCCTGGTCTAGAGCAGGAGAGGAGAGAAGGTTGGCTTTGCAGCCACAGCTTTGTCCTTTTCCATACTTTAACTCATATTCAGCAGAATGTGTCTAAACTGGATAGCACTCTCGATATATATAATGAATTTAAACCAGTGGCTAATATCCACTGCGGCAGGCCCTTCACACTGCACTCTTAAGCATCTTTATTCTCTTGCCACTTAACTTGCTGTTTGTCAGTCTGTGACTTGTTCATCTTCCTCATCTTCGTTGCCTGGCTATATCCAGGAGTAGAATAATTCTGCTTTGACAGAAACCTCATACTGACACTGCCTGAAATCATGATGATTACTCTCGGACAGTGGTAGTGGATTGGTGGTGGTGTGAATTGTGGGTGAGTATAGCTCAAAGTCCTCTAAATATGCAAGTAGATTAATCATGTGTACTTCTCTTTCTTTTTTCAAACTGGAAAGTATAATATTCGTACCATGGCAATTACTGTTGTTTGTGGCTTGAAGGACTATATTTTAAATTATAATATAGTGTATTTTCAAATTATATGCTAAATATCATAACACTGCCTTGGTTGATTATTTATTTTTATTCATTTTATGTTTGACCTGATAATGTTGATTTAAATCACCACCACTGGGCATTTGTTTAGACTGCAAAAGAATGATTTTTTTTTTATTAAACTTTCAAAGAAACAAAACAAATATTAATACATCACAAACAAACTTTCCAGTAAGAAAACTCACATATGCATGTGGGGTGTCATGAGCCTATTCAACCATACTGCACTTTAGCATTTAAAGGAGAACACACCAGTTTAAAGATGACCTTTTTAACAGACATGACAACATTAAAACATAATCGTTAAAATGTTGTATTTATGGTTTGCTCATAGTTTTAGCTTTACATCTTAAGAAACATTCTTTCAAATTCTAATCTATAATGTTCATAATGACTTGCATTTGTTCTTGGATGGCGAACTGAAAGTGTTTATCATTAATATCCTGGAGCATTAAAACTTAAATTGATGCTGTCATATTATGTTGAAAAAAAATTCTACATTTTCTATCATTATTTAAAACAGTAAAGCTATAAGGTTTTTAACAAGTCCTCTAGGGCTTGGTTCTTAAACGTTTTAATCTGAGAAACAAAATAAGAAAATCAATATTATACTGGGACCCAAGAAGAGGATTATTATTATAATGATAGCAAAGCCTCACAATAACAAGAAAATGTACACATAGTGTAACATTCAGGGGCTTAGTTAGCTGATTTGAAACTTTGTGCATTTTACATTTTTAGATACTTTATTCAATAGTTATTTTTCTTTATTAAATATTTTTTGTAACAGTAAGTCATATTAATTAATACACAATTACTTTAATTAATATACTTCATTAAGTGGATGCTTTTTACCAGCAGTTTACAATATCATATAGTTAAAAACATACCCCAAAAACGCTTGTGTTGGCTCAATAACATTTATAGACAGTAGAGTCCAATTCAAGTAATGTAAAAGGCATTTGATTAATGTGCTATTGTTATTTGTGAAAGACCTGTGACTAAGTGTTTTTCAAATTTCTTAAACATAAAAGTTTTAAAGGAACCCAGTACAGAATAAAAGTTTCTTTTGAAGACTTAGGTAAAATTATCAGCTGCTTTAGACCAGGATGGAGAGCAAGTTGGCAGGTTTGCTGACAGAATAGCATCAGAAAAACATTTTGAAATACAGTAAATCCTTGCTTTTCTGCAGATTTCAATTAGACAGATTCTTTTATCCCTTATTTTAAAATTTGATCCGTTTCAAGACAGCAGTAATCTAATCGGACAGGAATGGAATGGGACAGACATCGGGGTCAGGGTGCATTTGTGGCCTTAAGCAGCAGAAAAAAAATTCACAGAGGTCTAATATGACACATAAGATTGAGCAATAACAAGTCTGTTATACTCTTAGATGTTTGTGACTGAATGTACATCCGGATTCCAAAAAAGTTGGGACACTAAACAAATTGTGAATAAAAACTGAATGCAATGATGTTGAGATGGCAAATGTCAATATTTTATTTGTAATAGAACGTAGATGACAGATCAAACGTTTAATCTGAGTAAATGTATCATTTTAAAGGAAAAATATGTTGATTCAAAATTTCACGGTGTCAACAAATCCCAAAAAAGTTGGGACAATTAGCAATAAGAGGCTGGAAAAAGTAAATTTGAGCATAATGAAGAGCTGGAAGACCAATAAACACTAATTAGGTCAATTGGCAACATGATTGGGTATAAAAAGAGCTTCTCAGAGTGGCAGTGTCTCTCAGAAGCCAAGATGGTTAGAGGATCACCAATTCCCACAATGGTGCGCAGAAAGATAGTGGAGCAATATCAGAAAGGTGTTACCCAGCGAAAAATTGCAAAGACTTTGCATCTATCATCATCAACTGTGCATAACATCATCCGAAGATTCAGAGAATCTGGAACAATCTCTGTGCGTAAGGGTCAAGGCCGTAAAACCATACTGGATGCCCGTGATCTCCGGGCCCTTAAACGACACTGCACCACAAACAGGAATGCTACTGTAAAGGAAATCACAGAATGGGCTCAGGAATACTTCCAGAAACCATTGTCAGTGAACACAATCCACCGTGCCATCCGCCGTTGCCAGCTGAAACTCTACAGTGCAAAGAAGAAGCCATTTCTAAGCAAGATCCACAAGCTCAGGCGTTGTCACTGGGCCAGGGATCATTTAAAATGGAGTGTGGCAAAATGGAAGACTGTTCTGTGGTCAGACGAGTCACGATTCGAAGTTCTTTTTGGAAATCTGGGACACCATGTCATCCGGACCAAAGAGGACAAGGACAACCCAAGTTGTTATCAACGCTCAGTTCAGAAGCCTTGGGGTTGCATGAGTGCGTGTGGCATGGGCAGCTTGCATGTCTGGAAAGGCACCATCAATGCAGAAAAATATATTCAGGTTCTAGAACAACATATGCTCCCATCCAGACGTCATCTCTTTCAGGGAAGACCCTGCATTTTTCAACAAGATAATGCCAGACCACATTCTGCATCAATCACAACATCATGGCTGCGTAGGAGAAGGATCCGGGTACTGAAATGGCCAGTCTGCAGTCCAGATCTTTCACCTATAGAGAACATTTGGCGCATCATAAAGAGGAAGGTGCGACAAAGAAGGCCCAAGACGATTGAACAGTTAGAGGCCTGTATTAGACAAGAATGGGAGAGCATTCCTATTTCTAAACTTGAGAAACTGGTCTCCTCGGTCCCCAGACGTCTGTTGAGTGTTGTAAGAAGAAGGGGAGATGCCACACAGTGGTGAAAATGGCCTTGTCCCAACTTTTTTGGGATTTGTTGACACCATGAAATTCTGAATCAACATATTTTTCCCTTAAAATGATACATTTTCTCAGTTTAAACTTTTGTTCCATGATTTATGTTCTATTCTGAATAAAATATTAGAAGTTGGCACCTCCACATCATTGCATTCAGTTTTTATTCACGATTTGTATACAGTAGTGTCCCAACTTTTTTGGAATTCGGTTTGTACCAGGAAGACTAGTTTTTCCTTAGTTAATTTCAGTAATTATTCCTTTTGTGTTGAAGTTAAATCATTTCCCAATGTAAGCTATAGATGTTCAATTCTAAGTAGAACAATCACTACATTTCTGGACCTGGGGATTAGTAAATCCTCTAGCTTGTGGACTTTCTAAAAGAATGTCACCAGACAGTCAGATTAGGTCCTCACTCCATGTCTGTATGCTGAGCCCCCTTCTGTACTTCCTCTATCCCTGTGATTTTGTTCTGACTCATTCAAATAACATCTTCATTAAGCTCACAGATGACACAACATAAATTTCATCTGATTTTGGACAGCGATTAGTCAGCCTACAGAAATGAGGTGAGGGGCCTGATAGAATGGGCCTTGAATAACCTGGTGCTCAAAAGAATTTAATAATTGATTTCAAGAGGCACAAGAATGACCTGGCAGCACTTACTATAAATGTGAAGACAGTAGAAAGAGTTCCCTGCCTTTGTATTATTGGGAACTTATATTGTAGATGACATCTCATGGATGACCAGTGTTACATCAATGGTCAAGAGGGCACAGCATCAGCTTTATTTCCACAGAGCATGAAAGAAATTCATTCTGCCTTAGCAGCTGCTGATGTCCTACTACTACTAATGTTCCATAGAGAGTGTCCTCACTTACTCTCTGATGGTGTGGTACTCCACTTACTCTGTGGCAGATAAAAAGGATCTCTAAAGAGACATAAATATTGCACGAGGGATCACTGGAACTCACATTCTGTCAATAGCTGACATTTACCTTTCCCATTGTCTCTGCAGGCATACTAATATCACCCTAATCATCATTTGTTCATTTTGTGGCTCTCTGGCAGTCATTACAGGTCTGTGTATGCCCAGACCTCAGGCTCAAAGGCAGTTTTTATCCTAGGGCTATTTTTGCTTTAAAATCAGCACCAAGTAGGAATTTTCAGGAAGTCCTCATTTCTGGGTACAACTACCTCTGTATGCCTTATAGTTTTTTCTTTTTATGGACTTGTTTTATACAACTAGGTCAGGCAATGTGTATGTGTATATATTACTGCCTATTTTTATGCATTTTAAGTTTGTTATTTTTAATGATTTCTTTTCATATACTGTAGTTAGCACAAGCTATGTTTATATTAATACCATACTTACAGTATGCCTAATTTATGCTGTATTGAAAGCTGCCACTAAATTTCACTACATATTGTGCAATTACTACAAAGACTATTCTGTTCTATCAGCTGCAGCATCTAGTGGACTGCTAAGATGAGTCTGGGAGTTTTCTTCACTTTAAAAAAGTATTGCAGGGCATACTCATATACCTGTCTATAGTTATTTATACTGGGCCAAGTTATAATTCCAAACTATCATTTTTATTTGAGTAAACTCTATAGAGAGAGAGAGAAAATTCGAAAATTCCACATTGACATATTGGATACTCATAATTTTGAAACAAATGCAATTATTTAAAAGTTGTGCACTTCTAAATTATACCAACCATTGCTCAGTAAATGTTTGCTGCTACCTTAAAGTGTTTATAGGAAACATTTAAAAATTACTGTATGGCTATACTTTTCAGTCTAGACTTATATAATTTTCAGTCTAGACTTTCTAGAGGACTAATGCGATGATTATATGTGAGGTTAAATATACCACAATATATTAATAATTACATTTATTTAATTTTTATTGTGTTTCAGCATATTATATAGCCTGTCTAAATTATAACAAAAGGATGAAGAAATATATACAGAATGTTGTAGGGAAGAGAAAATATAATAAATTGAGGCAGCAGAGGTGAGAAAATGTACAATATTTCTATTTTGCAATATGTATCTGACTAATCTATCATAACAAAAATATGGAGAAATATTAGAATTTTGATAGTATATTGATTGCGAAAGGTTTTAATACATGGACAGAAAAAGTTAATATAATATAATCTTTGTTAAAATGGAAGGACCAATGGAATGTGATACTTGGCTGTTAATAAGATGCCTTTTATGAAAAAATAAGATTTGAATACCACTACATTAAAATACTGGTATACATATTGAGTCACATAAACAAACAATCACATGCATTGGGTCACATGTACCATTGTTTTCCCTGTTTGGAAAAAGATCACACTTAATTATCAGGGAAAGACAGTCTGTGGAGTAATGTCACTACTACCAATATTTTCAAATAAATTTCCATGGCAGATAAGATCCTTGCCTAAGCCTGCCTCATATCAAAGTGTAAACAAATTGAGCTACTAACCCACTGTGAAAGGTAACACAAGAGATGGTCAAGGAGACGGACACTAATAAAGTGCCATTGCATATGCAACAAAACAAAAGTGAATAAAGTGCCACCATTTTTGGTGCAGTATGCCAGTAAGACTGCAACAGAAACAGTGGAGTGCTGATGTGGACAGTATTATAATCAATCTATCATGCTGCTTGGCATTTACATAAATTTTCCATGAATTGAAGATCTGCTATCCTTTTATTGCTCAAGAAACCTGTCTTTAATTCAAACACACAACAATGTTGGAACAACATCTTTCCTGTTTACATTCAATGTAGAGTTTTCAAGAAGCAACTGTTAATAATATTTTAGGGAGAAATGTTCACCTTTTGCACATGTTGACAATGCAGGTAGATATCAGACATGTGAATTATGCAACACGAGATTTCTTTTTTGATGAACTTTTTTCACAATGTTTGTCACTGTCCAGCTTTGGTATGTCATTTTTCCACAAACACATGAGTAAACATTTTTCTTGGCCACCTCTACAAACTACATGGGGTAATTGACATTAACAAAATATAATTTTTGGGAGGAGTATTCCTTTAAAAGGTTTTCAGAGCAAAGACTTTTGCATACTTTTTGGCTTTTATTTTTTGAGTTTGTTTAGGCGGAGTTATTTCTTTACTATCAATCTCCTGGTTCTGACCCTTGCACTCCAGTTTTAACTTTGATTTTTTCTCATACATTTCCTGAGATGGTTTACCTTTTTATTTTTTCCCCTCTACTCATATCTAGAATAGCATCAAGTCTATTCCTATACTTTGATTTTACTTCAGAATAATCCAGAAATCCAGCCTTGCACGAATAAGTGATGGTAAAATGAAGCAGTATTTGAATTCCCCATTTTGAAACATTGAAGAATTATTTTATTATGGTAGTCTAGAAATTATTTAATGGAAGTTCCTTATATTTCTATTTCAAATCAGAGTCATTAATTTAATCAATTGGGCTTTTGTAGTGAAGCTGACAGGCTTAGCTGTAATTATAAATGGATTTTGAACCCAAGAATTATCATCATTGGGTTTAAGAAATTATTGAAAGAGCGATGACTGCAATAAACATAAGTGATATAAAACTGCACTAGAAACTTCTTTGTGGATTTTAGCATTCATTTCTCTTAAAAATTAATGTAATGTTGAGAAGATATCAAAATTATTATCTAGAATTCTAGTTTCTTATTGAAGAATGATATTTCATCCTTTGTGCTAATAAATGTCATATTCTTCTCTGTTGTGACAAGTTAATTCAATTCAGTTTTAAAAAAAAAATCTGCCAGATACACAAGCCTCATTAGCCATGATGAATTGGTTAAAACAGTCAACAAAATGCTGTCTTGAGTTATTTAAAGTGAAGAAGACCAGTAATTCACTACATAGTTTAAAAAAAAAAACAAAACTATTTCTTAACCTCTGGATAGTTTAGTATGTAAATGAAGTGCTTAATGTTGGATACTCATTTCATTACATCGTTTCGTCATCGTGGATTGAAATGAGATTTGAAATAATTAATAACTTTTACACCTTCGCTTACCACAAT